>NC_079219.1:13534136-13801636 GCF_029633865.1 Lampris incognitus
TATTTCAGAATCGCAAACATTTGGACATGTACCATTAAAAAGTACAGCTATGCTGGTATGTAATTTTTCATGTAATATTTTTCACCAACAACAGCGGCAATCAATGGAAGAGCCCGGGATGGTAATCTTGTTCTTTACTATTTTTCACTCTAAACATGAGATATAAACAGTGGTGGGTAGAGTAAACAAAAACTGTACTCAAGTAAAAGTATAGTTACTTTATAATGTTTACTCGAGTAGAAGTAAAAGTACTCTTAAAAATAACTACTAGAGAAAGAGTTAAGTATCTTGTAAAAAAAACTACTTGTAGTGAGTAACTTCATTAGATGCAAATTATTACGCCTATGTACAAGTGCAAAACAGTTAACAAATTAGTCCTTCAAAAAGAAAAAGTAGTCAACCAGGTCCTCATTAACAATGTAAGACATAGAGTAATTTCCTAGTAACTTTGCATTTAGGTTTAATAGACTACGTGCATGTAACATTCATTAGTGGTGCAATTGTATTTCTTTTTCAGACTTTGTTAGTTTGTTCCTCATTGGGGTTCCCAATAATAGTGTGTTGGTTAAGGCACTGTTTTCTAACTAGCCCCTGCCTGTTCAAGGCAGGAATGTTGCGCCGTTATTCCACCTCACTGTTTTGTAATGCTGGTGTTACACTATTTTTGGTGACCCATCAGATTCTGTGACTTCCCCTGCTATTCTTAACCTATCCCTAATAGTGATGCATCAATCCACTTTTTTTCAGTTCAGATCTAATTCCAATATCTGAATTTCGATAACAGATACCGATACCACAGCTCTTTTTCTTGACTATTATTATAATTATTAGTGTTGTTGTTATTGTTGTCTTTCAACAGCTAAAAAGTGCTATTGTACAAATATCATCAGTACGGTTGAAGGGAATACTGGAACTCTCTTCTCCACAGGCGGCATGGTGGCCCAGTGGTTAGCACTGTTGCCTCACAGCAAGTAGGTCCTGGGTTCGAACCCCAGGCTGTCCCAAGTCCTTTCTGTCTGGAGTTTGCATGTTCTCCCTGTGTTTGCGTGGGTTTCCTCTAAGTGCTCCGGTTTACTCCCACCATCAAAGACATGCATGTTGGGGTTAATACTACTGTCTGTGTTCCTGACCAAGGCAACGGAAAGAGGAACTGGAGTTGGTCCCTGAGCGCTGCAGCTGCCCACTGCTCCTATACAATAGGATGGATTAAATGCAGAGAACAAATTCGTTGTAAGAACACAGTTCATTGCAAGAATACAATGACAAAATAAAGTGGCTTTCTTCATTCTCTTAAAAGGTTACTAAATCCACCTGAAACCAATATGAATGAATGAATTATTTATTTATTTCAAACATATAAACAGACAGGATATAACATACAGACAATCCATTGCCAATAATCTAAAGTGATCAACAAATCCACACATCAGACTCAGCAAACAAATCTCCATATACTACATCAGATTATTTGTTACATGTTCGAAAAGTAGGAGGAAGTATACACTTATTTTTTCCTACCCCTTCTCGCCTACTCATGTTAATTCAGCTACTATACATTGCAAAAAGAAAAGGAAAAAAATATAACAAAAAAATATATGACCAAAAATATATATATAATCCAGTGAGTCAAGTAAATTCTTTATGAGACAGTACAAACCTGTTTCATGCCATAAGCAATCATCAGTTGTCAATCAGTGCTTATTTGTTGAGCACTTTCCCTACCATTGAGTGTTTCTTTTAACAAAGTTTTATATAATATATTTTTTTTTTGGGGTTTTTTTTTGGGGTTTTTTTTTTTTTGGAGAACCGAACACAGATAGACAGAGATATCAATGTAGGAAGTAATAAAAGTAATTAAATCCATTCAGAGCAACAAAGCACCAGGTCCGGATGGTTTCTCAGTTGAAATGTATAAAGAATTTTCTAACAAGCTGGCACCGATACTTAACCTGTTGTGTCAGGAAATTCTTAGCCAACACAAATTACCCCAAACTATGATGCAGGCAACCATATGTGTTGCTTAAAAAAGACAAAGATCCCCTACTGTGTGGCTCCTATCGCCCGAAAAGCTTCTTGAATTGCGATCACAAAAATTTTGGCCACCTGTATTGAAACTGTAGTCCCAATGGTTGTTAACCCTTATCAAACTGGTTTTATACCAAGCAGATAGTCATTCTAGTATAACATGTGCTGCCTATGTGATGTACTGTATGTACCACACTTGGCAGAACAGACGGAAGCAGTGATTTCTTTAGACACTGAGAAAGCGTTCGATCGCGTTGACTGGCAATTCGCTGTTCTAGAAAGGTTTGGTTTTGGTTCATAATTCCTAGCATGGGTTAAAATATTATATTGTCTACAGATGGCCGCAGTGCGGACGAATAATATTATTTCTGATTATTTTTCGCTCCATAGAGGCTGCAGACAGGGCTGCAGCCTCTCTCTTTACCTCTTCAATTTGGCAATCGAGCCACTCGCTATAGCTCTCAGGGCAGGGGAGGGCATCAAAGGTGTCTCCCGAGGTGGTAAATCGCATAAGGTATCACTTTATGTGGATAACCTGTTGTTATCTATACCGTTGGTGTTGTTTTTATTGGTCTCTAATTCTTTATTGTAGTATTTCTTCTTGAATATCCTCATAATGTTAGTTAGCTTGTTTTTATATTTTCTGTATTTTTATTTCTGCTTTGATGGTTCTGTGTTTTATGAATTCTTTGTAGAGCTTATTTTTTCATGACAAGCATTACATAGTACCTTTGTGAGCCATGGACTATCTTTATATTTCTGTTTACTGTTGAATTGTTTTATTGGGCAATTTTTGTCATATAAGGATTGAAATGTGTTTAGGAATGAATCGTAAGCTTTATCAGTGTCTTTTTCTTTGTATACTATATTCCAGTTATGCATTAGTAATTCATCTTTAAAAGCATTCATGGATTCATCTGTTCTTACTCTTATAATGTTGTTGGGAACTTTGTTCTTCCTAAAATTTCAGTCATAGATTTGAAAAGTGGTAGATGGTCACTGATGTCATTTATTAAAAGCCCGGTCTCAGTGTTGCCTTCTGTAATGTTTGTGAATATATTGTCTATTAAGGTGGCGTAGTATGGTGTGATTCTGCTAGGTCTAGTGATTTAACAGTGTTTTTACTATTAATTTCACTAAGCAGATGCTTTTATCCAAAGCGACGTACATCTGAGAGTTAATGCAACACAAGCAAGGATCTAGTCAGGAGATGACAATGCAAGTGTCATAAACTAGGTTCAAGTCCAATAGGACATAGGTGTCAACAGACAGCGCACAAAGGCATGTGTAGGGTGCATAGAAGTGAATTAAAATATATATATATTAATATCATTTTAGAATATAAACCCAAACTATACATTGTATTAATGAACTCTTCAGTCTTTTTGTGCTTATTTGGATTTAACGGGTCTATATTGAAATCCCCACATATGACCATATCCTTTTGTGTTGCTCTTGAACGAGTATCTTCTATCCAGTCCTTCAGTATTTCAATATTTGATCCTGGTGATCTGTATATATGGCTCACAATTACATTTTTCTTTTTTTCCATGCAGATTTCTACTGTAATGCATTCTAGCATGTCATGGACCACTGATGTCATGCTTTCCACCACCTTATACAGTTGTGTTCATAACAGTCCAACATCACTAAGCAGATCAATCATTGTTTTTGGTAGAAATTATATTTCTACGTGGCAAATAACTTACTAGTAGGTGTAGTAGAGTAATAGAAAACCAACAGACCCAACAGTCATGACATGCATGCTGCTGATTCTGTGTAATTGTATCATTAATTGAAAGGGGTGTGTTCAAAATAATAGCAGTGTGGAGTTCAATCAGGGAGGTCATTCAGCTGTGAAAAACAGGTGTCAAACGGGTGGCCCTTATTTAAGGACAAAGGCAGCAAATGTTGTACTTGCTGGTTCTAGTGCATTTCTCTCTGAAAATCTGAGTAAAATTGGTTGTTCCAGACGTTGTTCAGAAGAACAGCGTACTTTGATTAAAAAGTTGATTGGAGAGGGGAAAACATATGAAGAAGTGCAGAAAATGATAGGCTGCTCATCTAAAATGATCTCAAATGCTTTAAAATGGCAACCAAAACCTGAAAGACGTGGAAGAAAACAGAAAACTACCATTCGAATGGATCGAAGAATAGCCAAAATGGCAAAGACTCAGCCAGTAATCAGCTCCAGGGAGATCAAAGAAGGTCTAAAGTTACCTGTGAGTACTGTAACAGTTAGAAGACGCCTATGTGAAGCCAAGCTTTTGGCAAGAAGCCCCCGCAAAGTCCCATTGTTGAAAAAACAACATGCGCTGAAGAGGTTACAATTTGCCAAAGAACACATTGACTGGCCTAAAGAGAAATAGCGTGACATTTTGTGGACTGAGGAAAGCAAGCTTGTTCTTTTGGGGCTAGGGGCCGCAGAGAGTTTGTCAGACGACCCCCAAACACTGAATTCAAGCCACAGTACACTGTGAAGACAGTGAAGCATGGTGGCGCAAGCGTCATGATATGGGGATGTTTCTCATACTATGGTGCCGGGCCTATTTATTACATAACAGGGATCATGGATCAGTTTAATTACATCAAAATACTTAAAGAAGTCATGTTGCCTTAAGCCGAAGAGGAAATGCCCTTGAAATGGGTGTTTCAACAAGACAATGACCCCAAACACAGGTCTGTGAATGTTCTCATTCATCCAGGTCATGGTTATCCAAAGGAATTGAATCGAGTGCAACTGGACTTGGTATATAGGTATACCAATATATATATATACCGATATATACCAAGTCCAGTTGCACTCGATTCAATTCCTTTGGAGGACCCCAAACACACCAGTAAGCAAGCAGCATCTTGGTTCCAGACCAACAAGATTAACATTAGGAGTGGCCAGCACAATCCCCGGACCTTAATCCAATAGAAAACTTGTGGGGTGAAATCAAAAATGCTGTTTCTGAGGCAAAACCAAGAAATCCAGAGGAATTGTGGAATGTAGTCCAATCGTCCTGGGCTGGAATACCTGTTCACAGGTGCCAGTCAAGTTGGTCAACTCCATGCAACACAGATGTGAAGCAGTTCTCAAAAACAGTGGTTATACAACTAAATATTAGTTCAGTGATTCACAGGAAAGCTAAATCTTCAAGCATTTTTCAGTTTATACAGTAAATGTTTGAGTTTGTAAAGAAAAATGCAGACACTGCCACTTTTTTTGAACAGCCTAATATTCCTTTTTCTTCACTTTCTGTAAAGCAATAACAAATTTGATAATTTTTTTGTTCATGTTTTGATTTGGAATAGAATGTGCAGTGTTCCCAATGCATTTGCGTGTATGGAAATAAAAGCTATTATAAGGATTTTGAGCTTTACTCACTTTTTTACACACACTGCTATTATTTTGAACACAACTGTAAGTGAAGCTTTTATCCACGTACAAAGCCACACCCCCTCCATTCTTGTTTTTCCTGTTCATATACGTCAATTCATATCCATTCAGCTCAAAGTCCACACCCTTCTCAGGGCTGAGCCAAGTCTCTGATATAGCTATTATATTGAACAGTTTCTTGAATTGACTGAAATATTCTTTGATGTTTTGGAAGTTGGCATATAGCCTTCTGCTGTTAATTTGGATAATTTATATTGTATGATCAGATTTAACCTTAGTGTTAAACTGATCATCTGAGTAATAACAGCAATTGTTGATATTATTGAAGAAATTCTTTTCCCGGTTGATATCATTTTCCATATGTTGTGATTTATGCTCAGTATATTCACAAGTTTTCAATCCCAGTTTATCATATACTGTAATCTTTGTTGTTTGCTGATTATCATTCTCTCCAGACGGAGATGAATGACTTCTTTCAGCACTTGTTATGCTTGGTTGCATGTAGTGTGTTTATTTACTCACTCTTTAAGATTTTTCATTAACTTTTGTGTTCTTTTGGAATCACTGATATTCATCCAATTCCTCGACATCTCTGATGACCAGCACTTTGGCTTCTTCAAGTGTTCCGTTTAATTTTATGAATATTTTACAGTTTGTTGACCATGTAGATTGGATTTTCCTCTGCTATCTCAGGGTGCGTGCCTTTCTGGCGATGCCCGCATTCTGTTTAGTCAGATGGTCTTTCAGGTAGACATTTGATCCCTTCAGCTTTTTTCCTTGCCTTAGCATTGCGGTTTTATGCTTTCTGTTCGAAAACCTTATTATTAAGGCCAGTTTATCACTCTTTGTTTTTCTGAGGGAGAGGGTGGCATGGCTCAATGTAGTTGTCCACTTCGATTTCCTTAGACTGAAGGAAAGAAGTCACCTGTTGCTCCACAGAGTTGGAGTCCTGCTCGCTGATTTCCCCACCGCTCATCGCCGTCACTGCCCCAGCGTATGACCGGGGTTTAGTCTTCAGCCCGGTGACAAGAATGTTGTTCATTTGCATGTACTGCTCCAAATCATCCACCTAGTTCTTCAGCAATATGGTTCTCTCATCCTTCTCTGTGTTTTGTAGCCTCAGGGCCTTGACTTCTTCCACTAGGTCTGAAATCGTTTTCTGATGTAGTTTGACTATTGCAACCTCCTCTGTCAGAAAGTCGAGTAATCTTTTTATATCATTGACTTCCTCAGCTGGGGGATTCTTTTTTGTCCCATGGCGGCGTCTTGTTTGTTCCAGCTAGTTAGCTTAGCCAGTTAGTTAGTTTAGCTAGCCACCGGTACAGCTGTCTTTTTCAGTCACGACAAGAGAACCCGTCTCCATGTCTCCCCCTCTTTCGTCCGCAGTTGCCCAATAGTGATTTGATGTAAACCGATGTCTTTCTGCAAAAGTAGTCTTTCCCTGAGGGGAAAACAATCAGATCTCGGAGCTTGCAAAAGTATCACTCGCCAGTCCACCATCAAGACCGAAAGTGAATATACCGGAATATGACCTAGTAACCTTTCTAATGAACAATGCTCTGCTTTTTTGAAGTTTTTCAACTCCAAAATTAGTACCATTCATGAGCAGCTAGCCTCTGCTAACATCGAGCATACTGACTTACCATCAGAAAGTGCCATGAAACTGTCCCCATTCAATGTCCCATGTGACTTCAAACTGAAAATCACATTTCTGAACGTATTACTAAGTCTAGCACCTCCACATGTCACCTGAATCCAATTCCCACAACCTTAGTTAAAACATGCTTGCCCTCTCTCATCTTCTTGATAACCTCCATCATCAACTCTTCTCTGTCCACTGGTACAGTTCCCCCTTCACTGAAAGTTGCCATAATCGGACCAAATCTGAAAAAAATTAATTTAGATTCTACTGACCAAAACAACTACTGGCCTATTTCCAATTTACCATTCATTTCCAAAATCCTTGAGAGGGTAGCTTCATCTAAACTCCAGATCTACCTTGATAACAAGAATCTCTTTAAACATTTCCAATCTTGCTTTCACCCCAAACATAGCACAGAAACAGCCCTGGTTAAGATCACCAATGACCTCCTTTGTGCATACTCGCTTTAACAGCATTAGCAGCATCAAATTCATCTGTTTTAGCTCCTGCTGATGTATGCACTGTTGCTTATTGTGTGTTTTATTGTTGATTGCACTAATTTTTTTTACTGCTTTGTTTTATTGTATTTGCTGTAAGATGACCTTGAGTGTCATGAAAGGCGCATTTTTAAAAAAATTATGTTTCCCCTTTTTTCTCCCCAATTGCACTAGACCAGTTAATCCACTCTTCCGAGCCATCCCCGGTTGCTGCTCTACCCCCTCTGCTGAGCCGGGGAGGGCTGCAGACTACCACATGCTTCCTCCGATACATGTGGAGTCGCCAGCCGCTTCTTTTCACCTGACAGTGAGAAGTTTTGCCAGGGGCATGTAGCGCGTGGAAGGATCACAATATTCCCCCCAGTTCCCCCTCCCTCCTGAACAGGCACCCCAACTGACCAGAGGAGGTGCTAGTGCAGCGACCAGGACACATACCTACATCCGGCTTCCCGCCTGCAGACACGGCCAATTGTGTCTGTAGGGACGCCCGATCAAGCCGGACATAACACAGGGATTCGAACCGGCGATCCCTGTGTTGGTAGGCAATGGAATAGACCACAATGCTACCCAGACGCCTAGATTCGCTAGCTACCTCCATGTTAGCTACCTCCATGCTACTATCTTCACTCGTACTTTCACAATCAGGAGTGTCCTTTTTCTTCTGTTGTTTCGGCATGTTACGAATAAAATGCATTAATATAGTTATCAGATAAATTTGTAGAGGAAGAAAATAAGTTTGCAACAAATTATTGTAAACAATCATAGGAGCTGGTCTGGGACACAGCTACTCACTATCCATGCTCAGCAGTGCCCCAGCGTAGTCATCAGAAAATAAGGAAATGTATTGAATTACATGTTAATTTCTAGTAGGTAACCAAGGGGCATTCAAAACTCAACAAAACAAAATGCAAATTTGGCACAAAATAGGTGAATTTATTGTAGTTTCAATGGTGTTACATTTGTGCCTCATTCCTGAGCATGCAATGGGAGATTTGGAGCACAGAAAAATATAATTTGCAAGCACATACATTTTACGTTGAAAAGAAATCACACAGAAGCAAAAACTAATTTCGTTTAAGCAAACAAAAACTTATTCTGTGCTCAATAAATGTATTTTCATGTTTGCCTTTTCTTCTTCTTCTTCTTCATCATCATTTGGTTGCTCCCGTTAACGGTCACCCCAGTGGATCATCCGTTTTCATCTCTTCCTGTCCTCTGCATCTTCTTCTGTCACACCAACCACCTGCATGTCCTCCCTCACCAAATCCATAAACCTCCTCTTTGGCCTCCTTTGACTCTTGCCTGGCAGCTTCATCTTCAGCATCCTTTTCCAAATATACCCAGCGTTTCTGCTCCACACATGTCCAAACTATCTCAATCTCGCCTCTCTTGTTTTGTCTTCAAACCGTCAAACCTGAGCTGTCCCTCTAATATACTCATTCCTAATCCTGTCCTCCTTCGTCATTCCCAACAAAAATCTTAGCATCTTCAGCTCTGCCACCTCCAGCTCTGTCTCCTGTCTTATTGTCAGTGCCACTGTCTCCAAACCAAACCTTCCCTTTAACTCTTGCTAGTACCCTTCTGTCACAAATAACTCCTGATACTCTTCTCCACCCACTCCACCCTGCCTCTCTTCTTCACTTCTCTTCCACACTCCCCATTACTTTGAACAGTTGACCCAAATTATTTAAACTCATTCACTTTTGTCACCTCTGCTCCTTGCATCCTCGCCATTCAGCTGTCCTCCCTCTCATTCACGCATATGTATTCCATCTTGCGCTTACTGACTTTCATTCCTCTTCTCTCTTGTGCATACCTCTACCTGTCCAGGCTTATCTCAACCTGCTCCCTACTCTCACTACAGATCACAATGTAATCTGTGAACATCATAGTCCACGGAGATTCCTGCCTGATCTTGTCCGTCAACCTGTCCATCACCATTGCAAACAAGAAAGGGCTCAGAGCTGATGCAATCCCACCTCCACCTTGAACCCATCCATCATTCCTACTGCACACCTCACCATTGTCACACTGCCGTCATACATATCCTGCACCACTCCTACATACTTCTCTGCCACTCCCAACTTCCTCATACAATACCACACCTCCTCTCTTGGCACCTTGTCGTATGCTTTCTCTAAATCCACAAAGACACAATGTAACTCCTTCTGGCCTTCTCTATACTTCTCCATCAACACTCTCAAAGTAAACATCGCATCTGTGGTGCTCTTTCGTGGTATGAAACCATACTGCTGCTCTTTCTCATAATTTCATGCTGTGGCTGATCAACTTTATAACTCTGTAGTTACTACAACTCTGCACATCACCCTTATTCTTAAAAATCAGTGTGAGTACACTTTTTCTCCACTCCTCAGGCATCCTGTCACTTTCCAAGATTGTGTTAAACAATCTAGTCAAAAACTCCACTGCCATCTCTCCTGCAAAATCGCCATACCTCCACAGGTCTATCATCTGGACCAACAGCCTTTCCACTCTTCATCCTCTTCAAAGCTGCCCTCACTTCATCCTTGCTAATCCACCACACTTCTTGATTCACTATTCCCACATCATCCAACCTTCTCTCTCTATCTCGCTCTCATTTTCTTCATTCATCAGCCCCTCAGAGTACTCCTTCCACCTTTTTAACACATTCTCCTCACTTGTCAGAACATTTCCATTTCTATCCTTCATCACCCTAGCCTGCTGCACATCCTTCCTGGCTCAGTCCCTCTGTCAAGCCAATCGGTACAAGTCCTTTTCTCCTTCCTTAGTCTCTAACCTCTCATACAACTCACCATACGCCTTCACCACCTCTCTCTTTGCCATATGCCACATTTCTTTGTACTTCTGTCTACTTTTTCATCTCTCTGACTATCCTGTTTCTTCTTTGTCAACCTCTTCCTCCTCTTTACTCTGTATACCCAGTGCATGTCTTAACTCCTCCCTGAAATCCATGCAACATTCTTCCTTCTTCAACTTCCACCATTTGATCCTTGGCTCTGCCTTCAATCTCTTCATCTTCTTGATCTCCAAAGTCATCCTACAGACTACCATCTGATGCTGCCTAGCTACGTCCTCCCCTGTCACCACCGTGCAGTCTCCAATCTCTTTCAGATTGCACTTCCTGCATAAGATATAGTCCACCTGTGTGAACCTTCCTCCACTCTTATACGTCACCCTGTGTTCCTCCCTTTTATTCAAATATATATTCACCACAGCCATTTCCATCCTTTTCACAAAATCCACCACCATCTGTTCTTCTACATTATGTATTTTGAAATGTAATGACCAAACAGCCAATCAGAATTTACCTTCTCCAATTGGTTGATTTTTGTGGCACATTTCTAACACTGTGCCAGGTTGAGCAAGTGTGCAGACAAAGTTGAGCACACACAGAGTGAAGAGTTTGAGAAAGAGAGAGAGAGAGAGAGAACATGAGCTACTGTGCAGCGATCTGCCAGCACACTGAGCAAAAGTTTGTGGGAGGGGTTATTATTGCACATTAATATTGCGGCGAGCCAGGGTGGAAGAATGAGTTGAGAGACAGAGATCTCTTTTTAATCGCAACTCCAGTGCCCCATACACCGCATGACCCTGGGAGTGCTCCTTTATATCTACAACAACAGAAACAGACCAGAACCGGCAACAACGTAACACACACACACACCCCACGCATTCACAACTGGCAACACCAGTCTAAGTCATGGTCCTAAGGTCAATCAGTTAGTAATAGTCCTCTACCCAGTCCGAGTGAAACCTCCAAACAACAACACATCCCAACATGTACAAAACACCCGAACACGCAAAAGTATAACATAATCAACTCAAACATTAGCAGTCCCATGACAGTCAGAGCAACTGCGTTCCCCGGTCGCTACAGTGTGGATAATAGCAAACATCCATATTTTTGCTTGCGTATAATATCTTTTCAAAATATAATGCATGTGCTTGTAAAATATATTTTTCTGTGCTCCAGATTTCCCATCACTTGCTCAGGAATGAGGCACAAATATAACGCCAGAGTTTCAGAGCGCAGCAGTGCCGTTGTTGCATTGTATCCTAAAGCCCCATAATACGTGATATGCCCATCAATGTGAGAATGTCTGTGAGCGAACTTGTTTGTTCCTCTATGATGGCACTGGACCCATATTGTATACAGTACAGACAGGTGATGGACACTCAAAAAGAAGACACATTGACCAAATCAGGAAGTGCCATGCAACAAAGATTAGCAACACGACTGCATGTGGGGGGACTACAGAGCCTATCAGCTTACAAGGTCCAGAACACTCACCAGAGGCCTCACCACTCTGGTCAGTGAGAGAGTAACTGCTCCCGAAGGAATTCCTGAACACTCTCGTTCTGAACTGCCGCCGGACTTGAGAGCAGAGCCTCCACTTGCACTACGACACTCCATGAGAACAAGGCAGGCTCCTGCTCATCTGAAAGACTGATAGTAGTGAGACCCCTAAAGAAAGAGCAAGAATATGCTCTGGGGCTCACTGGAAGACTAGCAGTCTACCCACCTTCCTAGTTTCTAGTTTTTATAGTTCATAGACTTGATATAAAAAAAGGAATGCATGTGAATGTTTGCTATTGAATGCTTAATTTTTTAGTTAAGTGCCTTAGAGAGTTAAAGAAGGACGGTTGTGGCTGTTGCAGTAGTTTAAGTTAGTTAAATGTGAGGTAATGTCATTGCAGTATTCTGGTTTGTTAAATTTAATGTCAAAGGTCACCTGGTTAGGTTAAGCTTAAGGGGGGAGGGATGTGATATCCTGTTGAAATACATACCTGCATTGCCACTCCACGCCACACGCGGAGGTATAACCTGAAGTTATAGGCACTACTTACCTGTTATATATCCATGCAGGATAAGCTACAACGCAAGGGTTGTTTTAGTTCAGAAAACATTTTAAAAAGTTGTAAGTTACGGACTTGGATTCTTTTCTATCAGTTACAATTTTTGTCCACTAGATGGCGCGGTCTGGAAAATTGTAAGATTAATGAGCCGGGTGCATCTCAAATCTTTTTCCGTGCTGGTTGAGCCTGGTAATGCACACATGGGAGTGAATGTGATCGGGCATCGTGGAAAATAATCGGTAAATACGCCGTGGATTATTAACATCTGACTAGAATGAGTTTTTATAAATGAACTATCAATGTATGGAGCTATATTTTAAGTTGATAGTGTCGCGAATTCGGGGGGGGGGGCGCAGCCCAGGTACCGCCACAACCGAGACAGGAACCCGTGTCTCCCACACCGCAAGCGACAACGTTAACCAGTCGACTAAAAGGTCCGACCCCTTAGCCAAGGGCTACCGAGCCTATTCATCCGTGATCGTTACACTACCCCCCCGCCTCTCCTTTGGGACGCGCGTCAGCGCGCATCCTACTTCTGACACCAATGTAGCGAATTCGGGGGGCAGAATGCACGTTACACTAGGGGGGTAGTGTAACGTGCATGGATAAGTAGACACGTTAGCCCTTGGCTAAGGGGTCGGAGCCTTTAGTCGAGCGGTTAGCGATGTGCGGGAGATACGGGTTCGTGTCCCGGCTGCGGCGGTTCCTCTGGTTGCTCCCCGAATTTGCTACAATAGTTTGTCTATAAGTAGACTTTCTACGGAAGCGCCTGAGTTCGCGGGCTGCAATAAAAGAGGTGATTTCTTAGGATTGCTAGCTAGTTAGCTTCATGTTACATTTCCCATGCTTTCTGTAACTTGAGTAGTTGTAAAGCAGAGAAACGTCTGTTTTATTTCCACTAGACCTCACTGTGGGACTTCGGGTAGACCTCACTGAGAGACTTAATTGTATTCTCCTGAAACTGGAGCTCAAAACGAGGACTTTGTGACAGGAATAATTTCGATGTGAGTATTGTTTTCCTGATAACTGAATATTCAGTGTTACGAGTGTTTTGTTGTATTTTTCCATCCATCCATTATTCAAACCGCCTATCCTGCTCTCTGGGTTGTGGGGCTGCTGCAGCCTATCCCAGCAGTCATTGGGCATTTTTGTATTTCACTGTCATTGTTGTGTTTTTGTTTGCCTTAAATGTACAGTTGTAAGCCCACTGCCATATTTTGTACATTGTATGTGTTCCTAGCCTTGGAAGCCAACTTGTTCGGGGGGGGGGTGGTATCAGCCGCTTCTCCGGGGTCGGGTCGCGGTGGCAGCAAGCTAAGTAGGGCACTCCAGATGTCCCTCTCCCCAGCAATGCCCTCCAGCTCCTCCTGGGGGATTTCAAGGCGTTCCCATGCCAGATTAGACATGTAGTCCCTCCACCAAGTTCTGAGTCTACCCCAGGGTCTCCTCCCAGTTGGCCATGCCTGCTAAACCTCCAAAGGAAGGCACCAGCTGCAGAAATTGTTTGGTTAAATTTATGGGCATGTTTTGGTAGTTCATACTGCTCAGTTATGTGTTGTACAGGGAAACTATATAAAATAGCCAATTTGATGCTATAAAGCTTCACTAACACCGTGGTGCAGCATTGCCCGAAATAAAAGAACCTCCAAAGAAATAATTGTGTCCTGTGTGGCACCTAACTCCATAGGCTACATTTTTGTTCTTACCTAGTTTGAGGACATCTTCATCACTGGTCCAGGATATTTTGAATTTTGGATGAAGAATGGCTGCACAAACCAGCTCAGGGTCAGACATCAATTTCCCAGACCGTTTCTTCAAACCGTCTTGCAGGGCATCAACTAGTGGCTTGCAGATCTCAGCGACACTCTTGTTTTCTCAAGCTTGGCCATGAAGGTAATGATTGTAGGGAGCAGCTGTCCCAGCTGAATGTTGGATTGTCCCTGTAATATGTTTATCGCCTTAGCAACTGGACTCATGGTGTTGGTATATTCACCCAAAAAGGCAATGTCAGCTGCACTGTACCTAACACAAACCAAAGAAAACAAAATAAAAACGTTTTTTCCAAATCTTCTATGTAGAACCACTATGCATTCAGGCATATTTAATCTAACAGATCAATTATTTCAGATTACACAGGATGTTATGTAATCATTCCTTGTCCTTTAGACAAATCATGCAGAAAGGTTCAGAACTAGAACTAGCAAGGTAAGTGATTAGTGTAATAAATCTCACCATTACTATTTTTTCAATCACAGGACTTCAAAAAGGTAAGTACTATGATTCTTTGGAAATCTCTCTATAGGTTCAGCATAGAGGTAAGTATTACTGTAGGTAATGAAACAGAAAGAACACACACCCAAACAAACATTCACTACTTACATGGGAACATTGAGTGCAACAGAGACAGCTCTCACAGCCCCCTCTTCTTGATCTTTGAGGATTCTCATGATATGCTCCACAGCCAAATAAAAGGAGTTCCATCTTGTTTCGTTAGGCTGTACCAGCTGAAGTTTGCAGTGCTCCTCAATCACCTCTGAAGCAATAGTGGACCTTGCAGTCTTATTCCAGACAGCCTGAGACTTGGAGAAGGCTGACCTCAACAGCTTCTTGTAGGCCTCTGACCAATTTGCATTATTGGCATCCACCGTAGAAACCAAATTTAGCAAATGGCAAGCGCACCGAGGATGCTTTGGCAGTTGGTACTGAAGGCCATCATCTTCAGCCATAATGGCTTCAACATTGATGAATTCCACTTCCATCTCCTCAGTATCAGGCCCATCGTCTTTGATTTCTTCTTCCTCACTTACCTCTTCAGCAGTAACGTTGTTTTCATCCTCTCCAAATACACAAAATGCTTCAATGAAGTTTGAGCCATTATCAGTTGTGGTTCTGACTATTTTCTCACGGATTTCATACTCTAAGTGTATGTCATTCATCACACATGCCAAATGTATAAGCACCCTTCAACTGCTTGCACGCAAGACCAACAGAATGTCTCTCAAAACTGCTGGGATCCAGCCAGTGCGCTGTAACTCCAACAAAACTCCTTCTCCTTGCAGTCCAGCAATCAGTTGTTGTGGCTGTGTATGCAGCCTTCCTCATTGCTTCTTTCATCTGCTCCTTCATCACTGCTGTGGCTTTATCAGTCTTGTGCCGCACAGTGGTTCGAGACGTGACAATGCAATTTGGCTGTAGATCTTGGACAAGGCTTTGGAATGACAGTTGTTGAACAAGAGAGAAGGGCTGGAGACCTTGAATTATAAAGTTGAGTACTGCATTGTCAATACACTTCTGAGAGACTTGCTTTGTTTCTTCAAGCTTCATCTGTTTGAGATTTGGGGAAGATGTCCCAGCCCCAGATTTTCTCTTGCAGACAGTTTTAGTCAGTTCACTATATTTCTCCAGCTGACGTCCATGCTTCTTTTATAAAAGACAATGTATAACTTGAGTTGAATAGGCCCTAGGTTAACTCAGATTGATGTTAAAAGGATAAACACATCCTAATGTTGTAGGCTAGGTTAATTTTACTTTTATTACACAGCATTGCCTGAAATGTGAAACAACTGGTTGACCTTCATCACCGCTTGACACACACACCCCCCCCCCATCTTATTGGGACTGAGTCCTACATGAATCCACTGCCTTCGTGTGACGTTACTAAATAAACTGTATTAATTTGACAAGAGTAAAACATGCTATATTTCTGAGAGGACTTTAGTCAGTAACGTTAACTCAGCATTTTCACTAGCTAACTATTAATATGTGTCAGCAGTGGATCGGTGTTAAGTAAAATTGTAAAAATATGCCCTGACGAAGTGTTTTTACGTGACAAAGATGGAAACGAAAACACACTTTGTGGTGCATAGAAAAAACTTGAGAGCTCAACATACAAAAAAACAGTGGAGATAAGGATCAACCTCAAGAAGCCCCCCCCCCAATCTGGGTTTGTGAAAACTGGATGGAGTGCTTAATATTTTTTGATAATTAAATGGGCAATAATATAGACCACAAGTGTGCTTTCTGTAGGATTGTGTGAATTTGTAGTTTGTGTTGAACAGTAACATCAATATCAGTGGACATCGACTTTATGACACCGCATGAAAATGGATGTCCGTATCTCCAAGATATACCCAAAGGTACTTTCCAGTTCTCATTGTGACTTTTCCTTGACCTATGTGAAGTCTCAGATCTATCTGTACAAGCTGACCTCACCTTGTACCATACATCATAGCTCCACCCAAACTCAACCTTAGAAGAGGTTTAATCAGCTTAAAAAATCAAGAACACCTGTTCATGTGTCACGAGCACAAAAGCTGATTGAAACCAGTTGATAGTGATGGGGCAGCACGGTGGCGCAGTGGTTGGTGTGGTCGCCGCCTGGGTTTGAACCCCGGGGTTATCCAACCTTAAGGGTCATCCTCTGTGTGGAGTTTGCATGGTCTCCCCCGTGTCTGCGTGAGCTTCCTCTGAGTGCTTTGATTTCCTCCCACAGTCCAAAGACATGTAGTCCAGATGAATTGGCCATACTAAATTGTCCCAAGGTGTGAGTGTGTTGGCCCTGTGATGGACTGGCAGCCTGTCCAGGGTGTCTGCCCTGCCCAATGACTGCTGGGGTAGGCTCCAGCATCCCCCGACCTGACTTCGGATAAGCGGCTTGGGTGATGGGTGAATGGATGGATGATAGTGATGGGAAAAGGTTTTGATGTCATCATTCATAAAGTTTTATGGGATGAGTGGTTCATTCTCTTTCAAAATACATAAAGTATAAACGTGGTCTTTTTTCTGTTTTTCCTTTTTTTTCATGTAATCAATTGTTATAAGGCCATAATTCATCTCATAATAAGTTGGATCAGTTCAAGGCTTAAAACTCTACATAAGGATTTTCTGAAATGTCCATGGCAAAAAATGAATGGGAAATTTACTTCCGCAACTCGGACTGCTAAAAAAATTAGTGGTCACTTTTCATGTCTATTAGATAGATACATAGATAGATACTTTGTTGTCCTACAGGGGAAGATATCACCAATTACAAACCCAAACCTTTCCCCGTGCTGAATGACTCCAGACTTGCTAAGGAGCTAAATGAGTTGTCCTGTCGTTTCGAAAAACAAAGGGACAGTTTGGACTGTATCTCCCAACCCCCCCGGCCATTTGCTCCTGTACTCCAGCAGCTCCATCCAACCCTTCCCTTCCAAGGGCTTCATTACCATTACCAATGACTCCCCAACTTCCAGCCTGAGCACACCCCTTCCCCCAGTCACAACTCTCTTGATTCAGGAGAGAGATGTTAAAAGGCTGTTCAGAAGAGAACTCCCACCAGGCAGCGGGACCCGATACTGTCTCCCCCTTGACCCTTAAACACTGCGCAGACAAGCTGTCTCCAGTGTTTACAGACATTATAACACCTCACTGGAGAACTGTAGGGTGCCAGCCTGCCTTGACCTCCACCCGATTCTGTTGGGAGAGTCAGATTCTGCTGGGGTGTCAGAAAACTATAACACTGCCATCAGGTGAAACGTTCAACCAGTTAGTCAAATAAGTGAGTTAGTCAATTTCATCAATATTTGATAAATTTGATATTGATCACAGCCCATGATCAATTCTTGCACCCAGGCCCATTATCACTTGCTTCCACTAGTGGTTTCCAACCATGACAAAGTTAACAATTAAGAATTATGCAACCTGACTCCATGGTTCAGATGGAGAAAATTAATTAAAATTATTTATTACTGGAGAAATTTTAAGAATCACAGCTTTAATTCAGTGCCAGATTTAGATGAGGGGACGCCCTAGGCTATTCCACTTGTGAGGCCCCTCTCAATCCCCCACCCCCACGACTAGAGGAAGATGGAAGAGTATTTTAAACAGAATTGAGTAAAGCCGAGGATGATGACGGCTGTTTAAAATTCCACAGTTCACAATTCCTCCTCTAAAGCACATAAGATGTTATTTTTAAATACCATAGTGATTGAAAAAAATGCATAAATGTTAAAATTAACACTATGAAAAACTTCCAATAACTGAACTTTGTAAACATTTTGTGGAATAAACAGGAATTTTTATGAAAATTAAATTTGCAAGTTTACTGTTATATTCTTTAATAAAAAAAAAACCTTGAGCTTAAAATTCTATTGCCTGGGAAATGTTAATAAGATGATCATGACTACCTGACAGTGACACTTTTAGATCCTACTTTATGTTGTCATTAAACAGTCGGTTTTAAAATACATATTAAGAAATAAAAAACTACAATCATCAAATACACTAAGACTAAAAAAATTTGTTTTTAGCCTTCCTCATAGCAAAATGATCCAAAAGTTCATCAAAATTTGGTCATCTAAGTTTGTCACTTTCAATGCACAGAATGCCCAGTGCGGACAACCTCTCTTGAGACATTGTGGCCCTTAATTCATTTTTCATTCTTTTGAGTCTTGAAAAGACCTCTCTCCTGAGCAGTTAGTGACCATTAAGCTAAGAAGTAGCCGCAATATTGATTCCAAATTAGGGAAGGCCATCTGAATTTTGTTCCTTGTATATAAATTGATAAAGGTCTGTATAAGACAGAGAGTGCTCTTCTGTAGACCTATGGCTTTGTCTCACGTACAAGTGAAAATGCAAAAGTTCATCAGTAAGTTTCAGGTCCACATCTTCTGGGTATGCTTCCATCAACAGTTCAACACCTTGCTGAATTTCTTGCTTAGATGCTGTCAGATTAGTAAGAAAGGAAAACGTTTTTGCAACATCACTGTACACAGTAGCTCTTCTTTTTAAATTGGCTTCAAGTGCATCAAGTATAGGAATAAAGGATTTTATCCTAAACTTATCTCTTGAAGAGAGTTCATCTAAGGCATCAGGACCAGCTGCACTTCCGTCATTTCTTTGCCATTTCCTTACTCTTTGGCTCCTTGTGATAGTTCTGTAGTTAGCATTTGGCAAGCTGACTTTTGCTTGTTGCTCAAGCTCATCAAAATCTTCTCTAATTTTGCTTAAAAAATCCTGAAGTGAACTGTACAAACTTGCACAAGTACTCAATAACAGTTCTGATTTCTGAATGGCTTTGCTGACCTTGTGAAAATGACCTAGCACACGGGTCCAAAAATGCAGCATAAACACAAATTCCTGTTCTTCCATGTTCTGCAAAAGATTGTTAGTTTGAAGCCTGGTATCACCCTTCCCATTAACATCAGAGTACAAATGACTGAGGGCATCAGTGATAGCACTGTAACTATCCAAAATAGCTTCTGTGGCTCTTGCATGTGCCCCCCTCCTAGAGTCTGACAAATATTTAGGCACTTTTGACTGAGGTTGCAAAAATGATTTTAGAATTGCCCATCTCTTTGTGGAGGATGAAAAGAAGGTATAAATTTCATTGATAATGCCAAAGCAGTTCACTGCATCAAGGCAGCAATCAACAGCCGAAGGGCCTACCAAATTTAAAGAGTGACCAGTGCATGGAATAAATCTTGCAAATTTGTTATTTTCGATTATTTTTTGCTGCATTCCATTGTACCTACCATCCCCATGTTGGCAGCATTGTTATAAAACTGCCCTTGGCATTTTCTTAAGTCAATTTCAAGCTCAACAGTGAGATAATTAAACACTAAGTCAGCCATGCTTTGTCCTGTGTGGTCTTTTAGCTCAAGGAAAGTTAAAAATCTCTCACTTGGTAAACCGTCTTCAGGTGATATATGTCTGATTATTAAAGTCAACTGATCAGTATGTGAAATGTCAGGGGTGGAATCTACTGACAAGCTGAAATATCCAGCCTTTTTCACATCAGCCAGAATTGCGTCCTTAACTTTTTTTGCCATGAGTTGAATCATTTCCTCACATACAGTTTTTGACAAATAAGAGGGATTTCCTGATCCGGAATTTCCATACCGATTGATATGAACCAGTAAAAATGGATCAAATGTTGCTACTGGTTCTAAAAGACCAAGATAATTACTGTTATTTGGAGATCCAAATTGTTCAATGTCTCCTCTGAATGGTAAGCATCGTTCTGCAAGAGTGCATATTACAGCGATAATTCTCACCATGACATGCCACCAGTACTGCTGTTCTGCTTTTATTTGTTCCTCTAGCTTTGAAGTTAACGTTTGTCTCTCTTCCGTATTCGGTAGGTCAACATGGCATTCCTGTGCTTCTCTGAGTTTTCATGAGTTTGGATAAGATAGGAGTTTTGCCAATCATCAAAACCTTCAGAAGCTAAAGCTGTAGCAGAAGATGCAAAGTTTGGAAAGAGTTTACAAACAAAGCAATAAATCCAGCCCCTTGAGGGAGAATACATAAGCCACTCTCGGCTATATGTTTCCCCATTGACTTTTGTTGAATAAAAAAGAGCTTTTGTGCAAAACCTGTGCTATTTTTGTACACTCGCTTGGAATTTGAAAATGGTCCACAACAATGCTGAACTTGAGAGGGGCCCCTCTTTACCCAATAGGATACTTCCTCATGTGATAATTCTGTCCACAACCCAACATTTGTTACAGTAGATCTATGTTTGGCATCCTCTGTATCTGCATCTGGAATAGCTTGCACTTGGCCTATCTTACCAGGTGTGAGCTGAAAATCCTGACTATCCACATTATTTTCTTGTGGCTCTTTAGCCTCTCCCTGTCCAGTAAGTGACTCTTGAATTAGTTTTATATTTTCATTTTGGGCCGACATCATGGCTGCTTCCTCATAATCAGCTTGCTGTTCAGCATCCTGCTTCGCTGTTTCTGTTTTTGGGAGGTTTTCTTCTGGTTGAATGTTAGTAGTTGGCTGGATAGCTCCACCACACTGATTTCCTTGTGTTAGTATCAGTGTATCTATCTGCTTCACCGCTGGCACTTGTTGCTTCTGTCAGCAAGAAAGCAGTGATTGGTCTTAACTTCATTTTCTAGTCTCTTTCGCTTGCGCTTGCTAGCATCACTTTCACATCTTTTACTCATGCTGTCTGTGAATGTTCTCATTCATCCAGGTCATGGTTATCCAAAGGAATTGAATCGAGTGCATACCAAGTCCAATTGCACTCGGTTCAATTCCTTTGGATTTTACTCATGCTCAGATTTAGAATCTGAAAATAAAAAGTAAAATTAATCTTCAACCGTTATTAGAAAGTAAAACATGAAGGGGTGCTCTCACAAAATGGGGTCCACTTCAGTGAAAAAAATTTAAAAAAGGATCATTTTCTGTATAATATTTGGGCAACTTTTCTTAAAGAATTGTTCCTTATTGACAATTATATGACAAAATCTGAATGAAATCTGCTTCCAAATCATCACCATCATCGTCGTCTTTTCCGTAACCTATGGAGGTCGTAGGAGCACAGCTGATGCCTCAACAAGTCTCTTCCACCGTCCCCTATCTATCGCAGCTCTCCACACCTCCACTACGCTCATCTGTAGCCATTCTCCGATGTTGTTTACCCAGGTTTTTCTCAGTCTCCCTCTCTTCCTGGTCCCTTCTACCAGGCCTTGCAGGATATCCTTTGCAAGTATCCTTTCCGTTCGGCAAATGTGCCCAAACCAGTTTAATTTCCTTTTTTGTATTTTACCATTGTCGGTAAACTGTCATGGTGACCAATAGCTTCCTCAACTCTGTTCAGCATTTCAATGTGCTGAACAGAGTTGCTTCCAAAAACCGTTCAGAAAACGAGTATGCCTTTTCCTATCGTTAACAAAGACACTATAAATCAGCATAGTTTTATCACTAACCTGACCAATGGAAACGGCAACATCCTCTGCAGATACTTGCACAACTGTGTTTTCAACTTACCAATCTCACTACTTTCCTGGAAGGACAAAATCAATACAGAAATCATTGCTAGTGTTGAGTTATCAGGTTAAGACAGGATTATTCTGAAATGGAATGCAAGGAAAATTACTGAAGGGTTATTTAGAGACACATGACAGCATGTGTAAGAAAGGCCTGTGACGGTGTCAAAAATATCATATACCTTACCGGAGGCCCCCTAGATTTTGAGGCCCTGGACTTCAGCCTGCCAAGCCTATAGGTAAATCTGGCACTGCTTAAATTCCATGCCCATGCTCGTGCGCATTAGCGCAGGAAGGGGGGGGGTGCAGCTTCCCCTAGTGGAGGGTGCAGCCCCCCCCCCCCCCACAGTAGTGGCAGGTGGCTGTGTGACATCTTAGACCCAACAGTGTGCCTAACTTTTCCTAACGTACAAATGCAAAAAAATAAAACATACCTTTATTTTAAACAGTGGGCTGCGTGGAATGTACATTTCAATAATAAAGGGAGTAAATACTCCATCCCAAATCTGCTACACACGCACCTTACAAACAAAACAATGACGTCATACTGTAGCGAACGGGGGGAGGCGGTCGCTCTGATTGTCGGCGGTTCTGCGCGGGGGGAGCACGATGTTAGATTTAAAACTGTTTTAATGATGTGGTGTTCATGTTGTGGTTATTCTTGAGTTGTTGTTTTGGGGGTTCGACTCAGACTAAGTAGGGGACCGTTTACTGACTAACTTACTGTAGGACTGATGCCGCCACTTGGGCCATGTGGGGGGGGGGGTCTCGTTACGTTGTTGTAAGTTCTGGTCCGTTCTGGCCGGTGTAAATCAAAGCACTCCTGGGGTCGTGCGGTGTATGGGGCGCGGGAGTTGCGATTAAGAAGAGATCTCTGCCTCTCGACTCATTCTTCCACGCCGACTCGCCATAATGCTTTTCGTTTTAGTTGGCAACCCCCCCCCCTACTTCAGACAGCTTCACGCGCGCCTGCTTGTGCGTCAGTCGCCGCGCTCTTATTTTGAAGAGAAACACACCGAATAGGAACTCCTCATTCTGCTGTCATTTGAGCAATTAGCGCAGCTGAAGCGCAGCTCGTGCACATCAGTCAGCCAAGCGGAGGTTTCCAAAAAAAAAAAAAAAGTCACATTCGCGTTTGAGTCGAACTCGTGTTTCATGTGTCATCATTAGAGACGTGTCGAACTACTTGTTTGTAGTCATTCCACAAAATCCTATCTGGCGAAAGTGGAGTCTCTATGCAAGGAAACGTCTCAATTTGCCGTTGGACGAAACAAAAACGGTGAGTTATTGGGCGTTTAAGCAAAAAGTATTTTAACGTTCTTGTTCAGTTTCAGGGCCTTATCGTAAGAACAATGGCCAGCTCTCAGTGCGAGCAAACACGCTGAGGCGTTGGAAGTGTTCGATGTTTCGATGTCAGTTCAGTGTGGTAACCTGTAACTAGGAAAGTGTCAAGCTGTGTCTTTTTTTGTCTTTATTGCTTAGTTTGGCGAGCCTGACTACTTGTAAAATGACTTAGGGCGAGTTGCTTATCGGTTTGTAACCAGGTGGTGGCAAGCACGCCGGGGCATCCCGGAGACGCAGTGGTATCCGGCAGCGTTGTGGGCAAAATGAATGAATGAACCGTGTTTGATCCAATCAACTTCGATGCGAATCGAATCTCCGTTGGTATGTAGAGGAGCACGCGAGCTGAAACCTATATGTACTGACATGACTTGTTGGACCAATTCTTAGTGGCCGGTACAGATCGCTGTGTACTGCGTCTGGGGTATTACTGTTTGTAATACCAGTATATACGGGCCTTAAAGTGATTGAGTCGTTCAAATGCTGAGCAGGATTTTTGAATTTGCATGAAAATGGTACGTTGAGCAGCCGTTCCATGAGGGGTGAATGTGCTAGCCTTTATCTGTCGGACTTTTAACTGCCACATTCAGTCAGTTCATTTTTTTATTTTTATTTTTTTGTGAACAATGGTGCAGACATTTCGAGGAAGGTGGGTGCCCGGCCAGAGATGCCAGAGCATTCGTAGTGAAGTACTGGTAACTAATAAGATTACAGATTTCCTCCTGAGAGTCTTAGAAATAATTGGTTACTGTAACCTAAGGATTGGTTGTTGCATTGGAAAATAAATCATTGTCTTTACGCATGCTCAATAATCCAGGTAAGGAAATCACAGAAAGTTGAAACGGTTCATCTGGACACATTTATTGAGAGAAATGTTTCATCACTCGTCTAAGTGACCTCTTCCGTCTCGACTGACTGCAGGTATCGCCACCCTTGAGATACCCGATACAGACTACCTCCACTGATGAAGCAGTGGAGGTAGTCCGTATGAAATTACAAAACAACCCCACCCTTAGCAATAGGACCACCCTTAACACTGACCAAGTGTGTCTGCTCCTGAAACTGTCTTCAGTCCACTTACTTCACATACAGGGGGCAATACTATACGCATGGGTATGCTATGGCTTCCCCAGTCTCACCTGTGGTGGCCAACTTTTTAAGGGAGAAGTGGAAAAGAGGGCTCTGATGTCTTGTCCAGGGACATCACCTAGCCATTGGTTCAGATTTGTGGACGACACCTGGGTTAAAATTGAATCTCAGGATGTACCACATTTCACCGACCACATGAACTCTGTAGCCAACCACATCAAGTTCACCAGGGAGGATGTGAAAAATGACAGGTTAACCTTCTTAGACTGACATTGCAATTGCTGGTGGGGGACATTTGATTGTTGATGTTTACTGCAAACCAACACACTGATCAGTACTTAAGGTTTGACTCTCATCATCCACTGGGGCATAAACTAGGAGTCATCAGGATGCTGTACCCAGTGGCGCCGTAAGTGGGTATGATGTTATGAAGATTCTAAGGGTGCCAGTCTAGAGGCGCGCCACAGCGGTGCTCAAATTTCTTTTTATCAATTTATTTCTAGTTTTTCCCCTTATCCCACTCGAGTACCCAATGGCATATGGCCAGATCTTGTCGAAGACCTCTCTGATTCGCAATCCACAGGAAAGAGCCCACATGTTCAATCTGGGCTATGGTGGTATCACATTCCTTTTTGTGCATTTTATATGTAAATTTGTCAAACTAAGAAGATGGGTCCCTTATTGGAGAAGCTGTTGATGAGGGGATTGTTGGGCAAGCTGGTAGCATGGGATGAAGGTAGAGGAAGGGGTTTAATGTTTAGAGAAGTCAGGAAAATAATTAAATAATTATTTGATTAATTGAATAAATAAAGGGCGCTCAGTCATGTTCTTTATAGGGGCGTAAAATCCCTGGCGGCACCCCTGGCTGTACAGCCGAGCTGACAATGTCCCCACCAACACAGCGGCTAGAGAATGGGAGAAATTCCACATTAAACAGGCCTTGGTTAAGTGTGGTTATCCTAACTGGGCGTTTGTCAAAGCCAGGAAGATGCCCAAACAGTGCACCAGCTGATCTAAGAGAATAGAAGGACAACAGCTGCCTAAGCGTAAAGCAGTGGTGGGTCCGTATGTGGCGGGAGTGTCGGAAAACCTGAGACGCGTATTTTCAAAACTCCGTGTCTCAGTTGCTTTCAAACCCCAAAACATGCTGCGCCAAAACTTGGTCCAACCTAAGGATCGAGTCCCCTGGCACAAACTGAGAAATACTCTGTTAAGCGCCAGGAGGATTGCAGTGACTTGTACATAGGGGAAACTAAACAGACGCAGGCCAAAAGAATGGCACAACACAGGAGAGCTAACGCGTCAGGCCAGGACTCCGCAGTCTACACCCATCTACAGGCCAGTGGCCACTCTTTCAGGGATGAGGATGTGCACATCCTTGATAGGGTGGAACGATGGTTTAAACGGGGAGTCAGAGGCCATCCATGTGAAGAGGGAACGGCCATCCCTGAACGGGGGGGGGGGGCAAGAGTACATCTGCCACCACTTTACAATACTGTGTTTGCAACATTCCCTAATACCTCGTGAATAGTACACATGACCTTTGAAACTAATCAATGGTCACACCCATATTTGCATATGAAACTGGTTGTTGGTTTTGGTCATTATGCAACTGTATTGTTTGTAAGGGTAGAGATACCTGCAGTCATTCGAGACTGATGTCACTTAGATGAGTGATGAAAGGTCTCAATAAAAGTTGTGTCTGGGTGAACTGATTAAACTTTCTGTGAAAATATTGTTATATGTGAGAGATATACAAAATCGTGTGTGTTTCCCTTTCAAATTGAATGGACCTGATGCCACTGAGCAAAGATTCATTCAGTTGAGTGCGATGAGAGTACTTTCAGATGAGTTAAAGCTTAACTATGCATTATAGGCCTGCATTTGTTTTGTATTCAAAAGCTGTTGACAGATTTTATTGTCTTGGTAAATCAAATAACCTTGTGCATTTGTTGCCAAATGTAAATATTATTTGTCTAAATTTGGCATAATCCTAGACATCATTTGTCTCAACATTTGTTTGAGAATTATTTTCTGCTTATTAATTTGCTTATTTGATTGCGATATAATGAGCAGTGATGTAACAAGTTAGTGTAATGGAAAAATACAAATGTATACAGGCTCTGCTGTAACTTTGGTACTGAGACAAAGAACAGCTGTGCTGGTATGTGACCTTTCCATGGCAAAAGAAGAAGAGCTGGCACCTGCAGATAAAGGGAACTACTCCCTTTGTCTGGTGTCAGCAGAAAACCACATTCCATCCCAATGTGCAAGTTGTTTGTCTCACCCTATTAAAAAAATTATGTAACTAATGCTCTGGGCTCACTCTTACCTGAGCTAGCTTGAGTCCACTTAAATGCTTTTTCTGTGAATTCCACTTAGAGAGACAAGACCGACTATCTTCTTTTTATCACAAAGTGTGCCACCACACTAGGAATTAATTAGAAAGGTATGCCAACATCTATTAGTGGATACTAGGGCTGAACAATTAATCGAATTCAAACCAAAATCATGACGTAAAACAAGCATAGGCTGTGATTTAAAAACGTTTTTTTTTATTTATTTTTTTACATAATCTAACCAATCAGAGGGTTGGAAACACTTGGCCATGTGGAGTTCACGTACACACATGCTACCCTACGCTCGCGTGACATGAGTGGGAGCAGTAAATGAAGAAAACAACTTGCTACACTACGCTTTGACTTTAGCAGTAACGTTACTATCGTGTGAAAATGGCCTCCGCAGAACTGAACACTGAAAAGAGGATTTTAGTGTCAAAGAGTAGTAGTACATTGGTTGTCTGGACCTATTTTGGATTTATGAAATAAGATGCTACACAGAGTCAGGTATTATGCAGAACATGCCTTGCTACTGTAGCTTCAACACGGGGCACCACTACAAACCTGTTCTAGCATTTAAGAGAGCATAATATGGCTAGGGCAGCATGGTGGTACAGTGGTTAGTGCGGTCACCTCACAGTAAGAAGGTCCTGGGTTCGAACCCCGGGGTTGTCCAACCTTGGAGGTCATCCTCTGTGTGGAGTTTGCATGTTCTCCCTGTGTCTGCGTGGGTTTCCTCCAGGTGCTCCGGTTTGCTCCCACTGTCCAAAGACATGTAGGTCAGGTGAATCGGCCATACTAAATTGTCCCTAGGTGTGAATGTGTCGGCCCTGTGATGGACTGGCAGCCTGTCCAGGGTGTCTCCCTGCCTGCCGCCCAATGACTGCTGAGATAGGCTCCAGCATCCCACGACCCCAATTGGGATAAGTGGCTTTGATGATGGATAATGGATCATAAGGCCATGTATGACAATTGTATGACTAAAAACCCGACCACCAGTGTGTTAAGTAGGCCGAATACCACCCGGCAGATGTCACTGACCGAAATGTTCGAGAGTGTATCTTGAACAAGATTCAAAACGGCACCACGAAATTACTCGGGTTATAGCGGAGTTCATAGGGAAAGATATGATGCCCCTCAACACGGTGACCAAGGATGGGTTTATGGCTTTGGTAAAGACACTTGATAAATGGTATAGCATGCCATCCCGCACATATTTTAGCCAGGTTGCCATACTGGAGCTTTATAAAACATGCAGGCAAAGAGTGGTAATGAAGCTAAAAACAGGGTTTTTTGCTACTACCGCGGACATGTGGTCAAGCCGTACAGCAGAACCATATCAAAGTCTGACCGTGCATTTAATCAATGAAGAATTCGACCTCAAAGCTCTGTCTTCAAACTGCTTACATCCTGGACGACCACACTTACGAGAACATTGCAGCCAACCTGAGAGAAGAGTTAGCCGGCTGGGAACTGGATGAAGAAAAACATGTCTGACTAATGACGGACAATGCATCGAACAGGGTGAAGGCGGGGCAGCTTAATGAGTGGACCAGGCTCCAGTGTTTTCGGCCACCAATTACATCTTGCCATTGGTAAGTTGTTTTCAGTATTTGTGTATGTATGTGTGTGTGTGAGAGCGAGAGATGGCGAGAGAGTAAGAAGAGAACATGAAAGATTAAGAACAGAATGGCTGATGAGATTTAATTTGTTTTCTAATGTAGCTCTGTGTGTGTGTGTGTGTGCTTATGATAGCCTAGTAACACACAACTTGTATAAAGTACACTAATTTAAATCTTTTTTCATTTCTTTCAGAAAATGCAATGAAAGATGTCAAGAGCAACAGGACTGTGCAAGAAGCTGGTTGGGCACTTCTCCCACAGTTGGAAGAAGAGGGCAGCAATCACTTAGGGTACACCCTCATAACTGAGTGCCCAACAAGATGGGGATCCAAAGAAATTAGGATTGCAAGAGTGCTGGAACAGACCAAGGCCATATCCCAGGTATTGTCCGGTGATCGAAATGCATGCCTCCTCGTCCCGACCTGGCAGGATATTGATGTGTTAGAGTCCATTCAGAAGGTGCTACATCCTCTCCAGGAATTTACTGATGCTCTTTCTGGAAAAGAGTATATCGCAACTCCTACCACAAGCCAGTTCTCCATCTTCTGGCCACATCAGTTCTGTTTGAAGATGAGGACACTGACCTGTCTAAGTCAATTAAAACCAAGGTCTTGGCATACCAAAGACAAATAGAGTGACCCTGACACCGAGGAGCTTTTGGACATTGTGTCATTTCTGGACCCGGGGTTCAAAACACAGTACATCAGCACAGAGAGGTAAGTTATGAGATTTGCCAGGGTGCTAGGATCTGTGGGTTTTAGTGGCGTGTATAACTGAGTGTCATCAGCATAAAAATTGTAGAGCGCATCACGATTTTGAGTGACATGGCCAAGGGGGGCAGCATGTATATAGAAAAGAGAAGGGGGCCAAGAACTGGGCCTTGAGGGACACCACAACTCAGCTGAGTCACCGAGGAGGTAGAGTTACCCAGAACAACAGGAAAAGTTCTGTTGGTGAGGTAAGAGCGTAATAAGAGCCAAGCCCTTGGTTCCCAACCTGAGTCTCTAAGCGATGTAAGAGAATGTTGTGATCAACCATGTCAAAGGCAGTACTTAAGTCTAAAAGAATTAAAATCGAGCAGTCACCTCTGTCTGCAGTCAGCAGTAGGTCATTAGTGACCTCAGCTAGAGCTGTCTCAGTACTATGAAGTGCTGTAAAACCAGACTGGAAACTATTAGAAACCGTATTAGTGTTCATAAAAGAAATCAACTGAGAAGAAATTACTCTCTCCAGAACCTCAGATAGAAAAGACAGTTTGGAGATTGGCATGTAGTTACTTAGGGACAGGGGATCTAAATTAGGTTTCTTCAGAAATGGGTGAATGATTGCATGCTTAAAACTGTCTGGTAAAGCACCAGAGGCCAGAGAATTATTAAGAATTTGCAGAATAACAGGGCTGATAGTAGAAAATACCTCCTTAAGCAGCTTAGTGGGAATGATGGCTAGGATGCAACACTTAAATTGTAATTTGTTGAAACGGGGAAAGAGGCATACTTAACATGAGGAATAGAAAGAAATGAGCCTTGCTAGATTTGGGACCTAATATTCCCTACCGTATTTACAAAATGAGTGAGAAATCTTTTGTACAACTCAACATCAGGTTCAAAAAGAGAAGCGGAGGGACCATTAATAACAGAATCAGTTACCCTGAAGAGAACTTTAGGATTGTGGTTCTTGATGTTAGTTCTGAGAAGTTCACTAATCTCACATCCTGAACTGCCTTCTGGTAAATTAACATTTGGTTTTTAAGGGTATTATGTGCTAATTCAGACTTGTTGACCTTCCGTTGTCGATCTGTTTTTCCACATTCTTCTAAGTAATCATGTGTAATCATTCAGCCAGGGGAGGTTATTTGATTGTTTCCTAGTTTTAAATGGTGCAATTTGGTCGAGGGTGGATAGGCACTGATCATTGAATTTAATAGTGCATCTGGATTGAGGGGGGATAAAGAGAGATTAAAGGATGATGAATTAAAAGCATCACAGAATTTAACTGTAGAGCCAGCGTTGAGAATGCAAGAGCGTGTTTTAGAATGGTGACTAGGAGTAGCAAGCTGTAGTGGGACTTTGAAAATGACAGCTTTATGGTCAGATACAGGCATATCCACCAGATTGAGACATTTGAGAGAGAAACCAGATGAGCACAGTGTTTCCCACAGGTCTGAAATATACTTGTGGTGGTAGCCAGCGGAAAGGGCCGGCATTACCTGCCGACACAAAAATAGTCTACTACATGTGACAAACAACAAATACTTGTCACCTTTATAACAATATTTTGATTTATCTCAGTACTCCTATCTGCTGAGTAAATGCATGAAAAATTAGTAGTCTAACCTTAGCTAAAGTTAGTCTGTGTCTTTCTAACTGCCATAGCCCAGGGAGAAAACGGTAGTCCCCCCTTTATCCGCGGGGGGTATGTTCCAAGACCCCCAGCAGATACCTGAAACTGCGGATAGTACCGAACCCTATATATACAGTACTAAGTGACTAAGGGGCGGGTAGCATATACAGCGTGGATACGCTGAACAAAGGGATTATTCGCATCCCGGGCGGGAAAGCGTGAGATTTCATTACGGTGTGCAATTTAAAACTTATGAATTGTTTATTTCTGGAATTTACCATTTAATATTTTTGGACCGTGGTTAACCATGGGTTACTGAATCGACAGACCACTGGTACAATCTTAGCCAGGACAACTTTGCCGCATGTTGCACAATGGTCAAGTTACATGTGCTGAATGCAGTCTTGAGTCTTGTAGCTACCAACACAGCATAGTTGCCACTTTCTTTCATAGAATTTGAAGCTACTACCAAAGTCAGAGAACAATTACACAATAAGGAGAAAGGGAGTTGCTTTACCTGTCTGTGCTTGTAAAATATCCACGTCCGCCTCTTCTAACGGCATAATATGAAAAAATGTCTCTCTCTCTCTCTCTCTCTCTCTCTCTCTCTCTCTCTCTCTCTCTCTGTGGCCCCTTTAACAGATTAAATGAGGTTAAAAGAATCTATTAGGGCCAAAAATTTGAGGTGAGGGAATGGGAAGGACAACACACATGAATATTAAAGTCGCCAAGAATAAGCACTCTGTCATAGTTTGGCATGATGGTAGATTAAAGGTCAGAAAACTCACAGATAAAACTAACTGAATTAGGTGGCCTATAAATTAAGATGCAGAATAAAGGGGCAGTGATTAAAGGAGGTGTCAGTGATTTAAAAAAAGCACAAAACCTCAAATGAGATAAAATTACCAAAAGTAACAGGATCGCTCTTAAGACCTAATTGATAAAAAAAACAAAAAAAACAGCTAGGCCATCCCCTCTACCAGAGGGCCTGGGAATGTGAAAATATGCTAAATCAGGGGGGCTAGCCTCAGTCAGGGGAACAATGTCCCCTGGGGACAGCCACGTCTAAGTAATCATAAAAAAACTCCAGATTATTAGAAACAATGACGTCATTAATGATAAAGGACTTATTACCCAGAGATCTCACATTCAAGAGGCCAACATTTTGTGGAGTCAAAGCAGAATTAAAACCAACAGGAGTACAACAAATGGGACGCAATTGTTGTTGTTTTTTGCTATTGGATATGTCGTGTGGATGAGCGGCATGGTGCCTAATAATAGCTTGTATGGGGAAAACAGTCAGTCGCGTGGAGAAGACTATGCTGCAGGTTAGCTGCTAGCATCCAGCTACCCAGCCTGTTTGGGTGGACTCCGTCAGCTTTGAAGAAAGAGAGATGATCTCAAAACATTAAAATGATCAATAAAACCAATATTGTGAGCTCTGCAGGCGGGGATGAGCCATGTGTGCAGGCTAAGGAGTCTGCTGAACGCCCCGCTCCAAGGGCCAGTGTCGGAAGAGGGCCTGAGATGAAAAAAGACTTTCCACATGTACTTAAAAAGCTGAAAAGGTCAATGAAATCCTTTTTGGTTAGTTCAGACTGCTGACGAGCTGCATCGTTAGTCCCCACATGCACTATCATGCGGTTGGTAGAAGATGGGAGTGAGCTAAGCAGCCCCAGGAGCTTAGCCAGGATGACGGAGACTGTGGCTCCAGGGAAACAATAGCTGCGTTAAAGAAACAGATGTTCCTGATTATAGAATCCCCCACTATTCGTATTGTTGGGGAGAAGATGAGACGAAGAGCTGACGGCTGTGGGTTCTCAGGGTTGGAGAGAGCATAATCTGTGGCCGCAGGCTGTGTTAATGTCGCTGGCTGATGAAGGGGTGTCGGGGCTGGCAAGTGTTGTGACGAGGCAGTGACAACAGACAACAGAGGGATTCCCTGCCGACTCAAGACAAGGAAGGCTTCCATTTCTGAGCATGGTCTCTCTGTCTTAACAACTGGAAATCATTGCCTGGGATGAGGGCTGATGATCTAACTTTGCAGTGGAGCGGCAGGCCACCTGACATTGCTAGCCACAGGAGGTGTGGAAGCTGCGGTGTCGGCACCCATCGCTGAAGGAGAGGGGTTTGGAACAGGAGCATCAGCTGGGATGACCGGGGTGTAGTCAGACAGTGTCGCGTAGCGGTTGGAGAGCCTTAGGCAAGGGGGAGAGGCAGCGCCATCCGAGTCTCTCTTACGACACTGGATCACCGCTTCAGCCCAGGGTGACTGGTGGTTAGGTGTCGAGCAGGAAACAAGCCGTGGGCTAGCTGTAGCATTACCATTGTGTTCACTGACAGGCAGCTCATCCACTGCGGGGGTAGAACAGGTCTTAGATCTTGCTCCTTGGTTTAGCCAATAGCACATATCTAGATCCGATGTGGTGTCAGTCTCAAGCGGGTTCAGGCTGAACCACGGAACAGTGTCTGCATAGTCATTGGCGTGGAGTTCTTGAACTCCGAAAGCCACTTCACAGCACGTTTCATGACCCTGGTTCTGATCATCAGCCGGTTCTGGGACATCAGCTGGGGAAGCAGCAATCAAAGTGTCAATAACTTTTTCATCCTCTTGTATTTGGTAGAGCAAAGAGATTATTTTTTCAAGCTCTGTGATTTTCTGGCTGAGCGTGGCACAGCTGGTGCACTCAGTGGAGGGCGAAGAGGGGAGGCATTTTTCCCAAGGCCTGAAGACTGAAAATGGGAACACGGCTATATTTCCAGAAATCAAACAAAAAGCTCAGCAAGGAAGTATAAATAAATAGAAATAAAACTGCCGATTACGGCCACGGCAGAGGGCTGAGTCCATACAGTTTTCACCACACAGCAAAAGCACTACGGAGTAGGGGACTCCAGTGCGATCAAGTCCATGCAACAATTGATGATCCGATTAAATCCAGAAAGTAGTACAGGTAAACCATAAAATTAATTAAAAGTTATTAAAAGTAACGTAATGTCAAGGTTAAAAAGTAGATAAAAAATGTCAATTTATGAAAGACACAATGTTGACGCGTGCGCAGTTTGAAAGGTGTGTGTGTGTGTGTGTGTGTGTGTGTGTGTGTGTGTGTGTGTGTGTGTGTGTGTGTTTGTTAAATCCCTCATTGCAAAACTAATGGCCGTTTTTTTTTTAATCTGGCAGGAGAATAGGTCCCACACTGAAACCATTTCAAAGCCTCAAAGTGCAAAGCCCTCTGCAGAAAAGGCAAAGAAGTCTCTCAGCAGCTTTTTTCAAGACCAGTGTGGCATCTCCTGCTTTGCCTGTGCAACTTGAAGATGTCATGGAGGCTGAGTTGAATAGTTACCCAATGGCCCCTTCCATCGATGGAGAAGATCATCCTCTGGCCTGGTGGAAGCTGCGCGAGATCAACTTTCCACGACTGAGCAAGTTGGCCCACAAGTATCTTTGTGTAAGAGCCACAAGTCCCCCTCAGAATGTCTGTTTAGCACTGGAGGGAATGTAGTAACTTGTACTCATTTGTCCTAAAACCTGAGTTACTGAGAACCATACAGTAGGATGACCTAGTGACAGAGCCATACTCCTTATGCACTTTAATCTGTGTGGTTTGTTAATGTAACTGACTGGATACCAGTAAGATTAATATTTATAATGTTCAGATTCTTTTTAGATTTTATTAAAAAGTGCAATCCACATGTTTACATATTACATGTTTATTAGAACGACTTTGAGTTATCTAAATATTTTTAGAGTGGTAGAGCCACAGATTTGTTATTTTTAATGTTTATGCACTTTAGTTTGTGTGATTTGTTACTGACTGGAGAGCAGTAAGATTCGTATTTATTTTCATATTAATGTTCACACCAGGCCTGTTGTTCTGCGGTGCCTTGTTGGTCCTCTTTCAGATTTTATTAAAAAGTTGTATTACCTATTTACAAGGCTTGAGGTTAAATCAGTCAATATTATGTAATTGAGGGTTTTTCTTTTTACAATTGTGGTGGCAAACTTTGTAATAAAAATAAAATCTTGTCTTTCTGAGTAAGTTTAATTCAGTGTTTGCAAACGGGCTCACCCTACAGGTTAGGAAGAAGAGCGAGAGAGCGTCGAACAGGAGAAGTATATCGTTTTTATAGAGATACAAGGGTATATGTTGTCTTAAACCGCCCTAACCAATATCAGCCAGCTGCGACCTTACCCATCTGCAGAGAGATAATGACGTGCTGACATCTGTGGAAGGGTCAGTTGTAGGCAAAAAATAAGTTGTAGGCAAAACATGTGAGCAGTACATGATGTCTAACTAGGAACAAGTGGTTCTGTATTTTTCTACTACGTTTCCCCCCTTTGAGCATATCATGCTCACAAAATAAACAGTGTAAAATGAAGCGGTCAAAACTATTTCAGTTGCATTCAAACACCAGGCCCGAACCTCGGACCAGAAGGTCATTCTGGCTGGAGGCAAATCTCAGGTGAGAGAGTGAGCACAGAAGACCATATCACAAACACTTTCTCAACCACTGGTCAGGCCATGCACTCATCATGCAAGGTCACTGAGGTATGTGAACTCAGATGGCCAGTGTAGTTGAGGGCGTTAGGATAGGGTGCAAGTGTACTTTATGTAATGCGAGAAGCAAAAAAGACCAATGCAATAAAATGATTTTAATAAGACACTTCACAAATCAAGGGATAATATGTCATAGCAAGTAATGCGGAGATAATCAAAATGCAGGGGTTTTTTTTCATTAACACTCATCCTTGTTATGATAGGGCAGAATCCAGTCGAGTTGGGAAAAGGTCAGGAAAATCAGCACATTGATCATCAGTCTTGACAGGAGAAGTTGAACATTCTGAAAGATGGAGCGAGCAGTAATGTTGCTTCGAAGGGGAATCGAGCAACAGCCTACTAGGGCAAGTAATAACAACCCAATAAGCAATCCCATGCCCAATTTAGTGAAAAAGGATCCCCACTTTCCAAGCATGTTATCAAATCAATCTAAGCCCCACATGCCATGATCCAGATTCTCTTTCAATTTGACCCGGAGTGTTTGAAATTTTGTCATCGCCTTGGTGAATGAACCAGTAGGAGCTGTGTTGTTGGGTATGAACGAGCAGTATGTGTCACATACCAATCATTCTATCTAACAAATGCCCCTACATCAGTTGGCATGCCTCGTTTGGTTCTTTGTTGTAACATTGTTGGAGGTAACAACATGAGGCCAATTAGGCAGCATATTGATATGAGTATAGTCCTCCGGGTACCTACTGAGAGCGCTATTCTCACTTACGGTAGAGTAACATCACTGTCACCCTAATTTTTGTCCGGTTTCTTGAGCTAGGGAAATGAGAGTGCCTAGTGTTGTTTCTCACCCTTCCCTATTCACTAGTTAGAAAATGGGGGACGGATCAGTTCCCTTTCTGAGTGTCGAGTGTTGTTGTCCCGTCGTCTCTCGGTTCTGGAACTCTCTTGTTGGCATGTATCCACGTTGCCCTTTCCACAGCCTTTACTGCTGTTTCTGTTGCCAGTAGAATCTTTAATGGCCCCAGTCCACCTCTGTTGCTGCCAATACTTCGTTCTTAGGTCCTTCACCACTATCCAGCCCCCTGGCCTCAAGTCATGTAGTGGTCCAGATGCTGGCAGGGGAAGGGCTGCTTTAACCTGCTTGTGGATATCAGAAAGCACAGAGGAGAGGTCTGCACCATAATGCAACATTTCATCTTCAAAATGGCTAATTTTTTGGGAGTTGCCTTTTAACAGGTCCAATCCCAATGTTGAGTGGTCTCCCAAACAAGATCTCAAATGGGCTTAATCCACTCCTGCTTCTGATCCTTGCTGTCATATGCATTAACATAATAAGGAGAGCCTTTGTCCATGTCAAACCTGTATCTTCACAGCATTTGGCCAATTTTGTTTTTTATTGCGCCCTTTTCCCCTTGCAACTGCTCCTCCACGAGCTGGGTGGTAGGCACAGTGTTATCTCATGTTTATGCCTAGGTATTCTCCTACTTTCTTTAAGACCGTGTTGACAAAGGGTATGCCATTATCACTACTGATTTTTCTTGGAATTCCCCATCTTGGAATGATTTCCCTGATTAATGCCTTTGCCACTGCACTAGTGTCCTGTTTTGCTGTAGGGAAAGCTTCAACCCATTTAGAAAACATGGCAACAATCACCAAACAATACCTTTTCTCTTCACTGGGTGTTAGCTCAATGAAATCCATTTGTAAATTATCAAATGGTTCGTCTGGTGGTGGGTGAGTGGCTCAAGGTGTTTGGATAGCTCTACCAGCGTTGTTGCTAGCACAGATGACACAATTTTGACAAAATGTTTGCAAGAAACTTGAGAAACCTTTTGTGAACCAATATCTTTGGATTTCACTCATCATCCCCCCTTTTGACACATGGTCCTTTCCATGTGTAAATTTTGCATAATGAGGGAACAAATATTTCGGTAAGCATGGTTTTCCCAACCAAATACCATCAGTGACAACACAGCCACACTTTTTCCAAATGGCTTTTTCATCCAGCGAGGCTCTCTGCTGCAATTCCTGTAAGTCAAGCGTGGGTGTCAGTGGGTTAGACTCAACAGAGACATATTGTGGGATCATTTCTGGTGGGATCCTTTTTTGTTTTGCTGCACATTTTGCAGCTGCGTCCACTTTAGCATTGCCCTGTGAAATGGGATCAAGGTTGTCAGTGTGAGTTTCACATTTACACACAGCTGTGTGTTTGGGTAAGAGGATGGCATTGAGCAACTCGGAGACCAGTTTGTAATGGGCAGTTGGTTTTCCAGATGATGTGAGAAATTGTCTGTATTTCCACATGGTGCCAAAATCATGGACAACACCAAATGCATATCTGCTGTCAGTGTAAATATTGACGGATTTGCCCTGAGCCAATTTACAGGCTTCTGTGACAGCCTTTAACTCTGCAGCCTGGGCAGAGGAGTTAGATGGTAAGGGTTGAGTTACCACAGCACATCCAGCTTGGTATTTTCCAGTGTCAAGTCAAACTTTATTTATATAGCACAGTTCATACACAGGGCAACACAATGTGCTTTACATAAAATGACAATACAATTGCAACTCAATCAAAAAAAGTGCAAATAGAGAAAATCTGGGTTGTAAGATGCCGATCCATCAATAAAAAGTTCTAGGTCAGCGTTCTGCAGGGGTGTCCCCTGCAAATTTGGCCTGGGAGAACAAACTTACGTTATGACTGCAGTGCAATCATGCTCTTCTCCGTCACCTGGGGTGGAGAGAAGAGTAGCAGGGTTAAGAACAGTGCATCTTGTCAGTGATATTAGGCATATCTAATAATAATGTTATATCTTAGCCATCTGGCTATGGAAAGATGGGGTGTCTTTTGGGTGGCTGTTGCAGCTAGAAAAGCGCTATATAAAATGCAACTTGATTGATTGGTTGGTTGGTTGGTTGGTTGTTCAAGTAGAATCAAAGAGACTGTGTGCGGAACAAATAGAGTCCATTTGGAGTAGCCAACAATGCCACGTGATGCAGCCACAGTCTTTTCAGCAGCTGCTGCAGCTCTGAGGCAGGTGGGAAGTCCTGCGGCTACAGCAGCGTTTCTCAAAATGTGTGGCGCCCCCCCCCCCCCCGGGGGGGCACAGAGGCATGACGGGGGGCATGACCAGGGAGGAATGTAGTGCGGAACTGCTGTTTTGATGTCGGACTCTTTTTCACGGTGGAACAATCAACAAAACATGCTTTCATGAGACAGCAAGTCTGTAGGTTCACAGAATGGAGAGATATTTGACAGGGATGAAAAGAAAGACAGGCGATGCAGACAAGACAAAGTGCGTAGCTGACGGTAATCAACCAAAAACTAAGGTAAACAAAATATGACGAAGCCTATATTGTTCTTGGGTTCACAGTGAACGTGGTGGGAGATGAGAGACCAGTGTGTATTTTATGTCTGAAAACTCTGGCAGCTAATGGTATGAGACCAAACAAATTAAGAAGACACTCAGAGCCATTACACCCCAGTCACATTAAGAAGCCACTCGAGTTCTTTCAGAGAAAACTTCGTGCGTTCCGTAAGCAGGAACATTGCTTTGTAAAAGCTGCATCAGTGAACAACAAAGCACTAATGGCATCATACAGAGTCGCCTACAGAATTGCCCAGTGCAAGAAACCACACACAATAGCAGAGGAGCTCATACTTCCCGCGGCTTTAGACTTGGTGTCAACTAGTATGTTTGATGACACAAGCGCCGCAAAATTGAAGGCTGTCCCTCTGTCCAATGATACAGTTGCAAGACGTATATGCGACATTTCATATGACCTTGAACAACTCACTGAAAGACAAACACTTCGCCTTACAAGTGGACGAGGCTACTGACAGCAATAAAGACTGCTTGTTTATTGCTTATGTTCACTTGTTTATTGCTTATGTTTGCTTTGTCACATCAGAGTCACTGAGGATTTTCTGTTTGCTAGTACATCCCAAGTAGAGTGACAGCTGATGAGCTCTTTAGGCTTCTTGACTGTTACCTGACAGAACATGGGCTGAAATGGGACAACTGTGTGGGCGTTTGCACGGATGGTGCACAGACCATGGTAGGGAAAATGAAGGGATTGCAGGCACTAATCAAAAGGGTGTCGCAAAATGCACAATGGATGCACTGTGTCATACACAGAGATGCGCTAGCATCAAGACGGATTAGCTCTGACCTAAACAAGCTTTTGACCGATGTTGTTAGCGTGGTCAATTTCATCAAAACAAGACCCCTGAGACCGCAGCTGTTCTCTGCACTTTGTGAAGAGATGGGAGCTGAACATTCAGCTGTGTTGTTACACAGCGAGGCTAGGTAGCTGTCGTGAGGTAAAGTGTTGTCGCGAGTCTGAGCTCAGAGAGGAAATTCAGGTGTTTCTGGAGGAGGAGCGTATGCATGAAGTTGCAAGCAAGTTAAGTGATGAACAATTTCTGATGAAACTGGCCTATCAGTGATATATTTGGAAAGCTGAATGAATTAAATCTTCAGCTTCAAGGCAGAGACGAGCACCTTCCTCTCCTGGCAGACAAGATCAGTGCATTCTCTCGAAAGCTTGAGACATGGGGCAGGCGACTTGATCAAGGAAATACTGATTTCTTTGAGAACCTGAGTGAATTTGTTGAAACCAGTGATTCTGGAGCCACCACTGTGATTTTATATCTTAAGGAACACATCGCTTCCCAAACAACAGTGCTCAGTATGACGGAGACCGATCCATTCAATGCAGCAGCACCTGCTGATTTCAGCTCTGCCGAAGACCAGTTCATCGAGATGACATCTGACTCCACTCTGAGGCTGAGCTTTACAGCTCAGACACAGTGAATTCTGGCTTGGTGTGGAGAGGGAGTATCCACTCATAGGACAGAGGGCTGTGGGCATTCTGCTTCCCTTTGCCACATCCTAACTCTGTGAGATGGGATTTTCTACTGTTGCCTCACTTAAAATAAAGTACAGATCTAAGCTCAACATTGGCATGACTTGAGAGTGGCAGTTTCAAGCCTTCAGTATCATGCCCATTTTGAAAAGATGTGCAGTGCAAAACAGGCTCATTGTAGTCGCCAATGGGATAATGAGCTCTCGCAAATTGACTTGCTCGCTGTTTTTCCCAAATATCTGCATTTGTTCTTTTTTTTTATCTAGTGACAAATGTCACAAAAAGAGGTTTGATAAAGTTGAAGTGGAACTTGCGTTTGTTATTTGCACAACAGAAATTACTGAAAGAAAGGTGAAAGGAATATTCATGGTCTTGATGTTATCTAAATAAAGTTAAACTTGGCCCATTTTGTCACCATTTTGTGGGGGCAGGGGCATGAAAATGTTTCTTCCTCCATAGGGGGCCATAATAGAAAAAGTTTGAGAACCACTTGGCTAGAGGGTCAAGTTTACATGAAAACTAGGCTATAGGTCACTGTCAGCCCCCATGTTCTTGCAGCAAAACCGATGTCATATAAACCCATTTCGTCCACAGTCTGTATGAAAGGTCTGGTGGGGTCTGGTAGACCCAATGTGGGTGTTGTTTGCAAGGTCTGCTTCAACATGACAAAGGAAGCAGCAACTTTAGGTGTCCAGACTACTTCATCTTTTGCACTGAGGCCTTTTCCATGAGCAGTTGATGCTAATGGTGTCTCTAGTTCAGCATAATTTGGAATCCATTGTCTGAAATAGGATGTCATGCCCAAAGAAACTCGTGATTTGTTTCTTTGTGATTGGTTTAGGAATATTTTGGATGGCTTCAGTATGCTTGGGTGAGGGGGATTTGCCCTCTGTGATGATCATATGACCCAAAAATGAAAATTTGTCAGGGACAAACTGTAATTTGGACAGGCTAGCTTTATGGCCATTTTCAGCAAGATATGTAAATAGTGTGAATGTGTCTTTTTCACAGGCCTGTTGTGTTGGTGAGCAGATCATTAAATCATCTACATACTGCAGGAGGACACTGCTCTTGGGCAGCATGAGAGAGATTCTAAGCTATTTTTCAGTGCTGCATTATAGATAGTAGGAGAGTTGCAGTATCCTTGGCACAGTCTTGTGAATGTTTAAGATTTTCCATTAAATGAGAAAGCAAACCAATACTGACTGTACTTGTGAACTGGAACACTGAAAAATGCATTAGCTACATCAACCACAGAGGACTATTTGCTATTTGATGGAACTTGAGACAAAATAGTATATGGCTTCGGAACATTTGGTGCTCTGGGTTGAACTGCTGCATCCACTGCTTGTAAATCCTGTACAAATCACCACTCATCTGGCTGACCTGCATCTCTGATCTTTTTGACAGGGAATATAGGTGTGCACTCAGGAGAGTCCTCCCAGGGAACTATTACACCAGCAACAAGGAGAGAATTGAAAACGGGTGTAATGCCATTGCTTCTTGTTTAAGTGGGTATTGATTTTGACAGGGCCTATAGTCCAATTTAGGCACGATCAGAACAGGTTCTATGCCTTTTATTAACCCCACATCATGTTTCCCCTGGGCCCATAAGCATGCCGGCACCTGCTGTAATGCAGGGATTTCTGTGACATCATTTATGTTTTGGTACCTTACATGATGTGCATCAAAGAGCTCATCTTCATTTACTGTTATAAATGTGTGGCTTTTCATGTGTGTGTCTGGCACTAACTGAACAGTTGTGGTTGTGTTTAAAACGTCTGAAAACCTCTTTCGGTACACCCCAAGATCGTTGTGATGCTGAATATGAGGATCTTTAGTGGGTGTCCAACCAACAGCATTGTTACACATTCTTGTCCAGGTACCCAAGAATTGCCCCAGTTTGTTTTTAGGTTTTACCAATGAGACGTGGATCTGTACACGGTACTTCAAAAGCTGTGTGTTGGACAAGGTAACTGAGACAGCACAAATCCTGTCATTCCAATACATCCAATCCAACGTCAACCTTTCTGATTCTTGACCTTGCCTGTACCAAACCTTCTCAAACTCATCGGCTTGCCCTTTTGATACATGTGATGTGCAATGTAAGTCTTCTGGTTGCATTTCACTTCTACTGTGCTGGTGGTTAGATGCTTAGCTTCCTCAACTAGAGTTTGGCTTACCGAGGCAGGAGCAGCATCTGAGTGCTTCCACTGATATGCGTACAGCAGATTCTCAGAGCCAAATTTCACATATTGGTGTGTATCTGGTACCCTTGTGACCCCTGTTCCCTCGGGGTAGAGATTAGTACTATTCCCAATTTACACATCATGTCTCTTCCTGTCAGATTTAGGGACAATGATGTGACAACAAAAATTAATGCTCAAATTTTCCCTCAATTTTGTCCTGACAGTTCGGTGGTATAGTAAAGTGTTCTACAACTGAATTGCCAGATGCTCCTGCAGTCCTCATGTACCTGCCACTCATTTTCAGAAGCAAATCAAATTGTGTGTGTTGTATGACTGATTGTGTTGTACCTGAATCTATCAAAAAGGTGATTTCTTTTTCACTTACTATTAATGTCTGTTTAGGCACACATAAAAGCATCTGTGGTGTACTTGACATATGTGCCTGTTTCTTGCAACCTCTAATTTTTCTGTCAAGCCTCAATGTGGTTGACGGCTTGTGAAACTAATTGGTGTGTGTGTGCATCTGTGTCAATATCAGCTTGGGTGTGAGCGTGGGTATTGGTGTGTGCAGTGGCACTTTCACTCTTCTGATGTGTAGGTTGGTCATCGTCATCTGCATGTGGTGTGTGTGTCGCTTCCAGGAGGATCCATGTCACCCCAACTCCGCCGCCAGTCAGTCTGCCTGCTGGACTGTCCCAGCTTCATCCTTGATGTCTGGACAGTCTTTGTTGTCTGGACAGTCCTTGGCCCAGTATCCATGTTTTCCACAGATAAAACATGCATCTGATCTTCCTCTGCATCCTCCATGGCCCCTTCCACATCCTCTTCCATGCCCACGGCCTCTGGTTTGGCTTTCAAACAGCATAATTTGAGCCATTTGTAGCTTATTATCCATTTGTCCCTGTTTCTTCTTCTTTCTGTCATTCAAGAGTTTTTTTTAGTGTGCACAGTGTGTTGTTCAACAAGGGATAGATGACCAGAGTCCCAGGTGATACAGGTGCGTTTTACCATGTCAGCAATTTCAGGCTTTATACCATTCATGAAGCAGTAGCAAAGATGGGCTTCCCAAGCGGTGAGTCAGTCTTTTGGCCCTATGGCAGTGGGGCTTTCGATGCCACAATGGACAGCATGGACCTCTGTTACGCGGACAAGATAGTCAGTGACAGCTTCTCCATCCTTCTGCTTGCAAGCAGAGATTTTATTCATGTCCATTCTCAATGGGAAGGCCACTTGAATACACTTGCACAACCGGTTGACTGCATTTTTGTAATTTTGGTTGTCATTGTGGTCACAGTCTATGTTGGTGAGTCTTACATCTTCTGGAAACCCTGCAGAAACTCTTGCCTATTGGTTTCCCATGTGTGATATAAGAAGACGTCTAAGTTCAGTGGTTGTGGGTTTGAATTCTCTGCAAAATATCTGGAGTTGTTCAATGAAATTCGCTCCACTATCAGTAACAGCAGGGAGGTGAGATGACACTTTTTTAATATCTTTAAATGTCCATGGTCTATGTACCTACCAATTGACTATTTCCTTGTCCGTCCGCCACCTCAGTCATCGGGAGATTAATTACATCACACACACTGCCTGTGGTGTCTTGTCATACTGGTGAAGCACGATATTGGGTTCCTTGCCTGGTATGATGTGGTGACACCTTTTCCATTCCCATATACGGTGGTAGAGATACTTGATCTGTACTGCCAGCTGCACCCAGATGGCTAAGATCTGGATATTGCGGTGCCGATTGGGGTGGTGCTGTAGGCCAGTTTACTAGGAGCTGTGGTGGCAGTTGTTGCTGTTGTTCTCTTCTTGGCGGAGATGAGGATGGAACTGTCCCTGCCTTAGTTTTTCTGTCCCTGAAGTTTGATTCTTCTAACCAGCATGTCGAATGCTGAAGCTTCCTGTACTAGGAAACCCACATTCCGTGACTCAAATGGCCAACTGATTAGTACTTTCTTGTCTGTAGTTTCTGACCATATATTGGATGTTTGGAGATGATGGCTGAGCCGGGTTATCTTTATCCAACTTGGATTTTTTTTTAATAAATTAGGAATTAAGACATGCACCGGGTATACGGAGTAAAGAGGAGTAAGAGGTTGACAATGAAGAAATGGGATAGTCAGAGAGATTAAAAAAGTAGACCGGAGTACAAGGAGATGTGGCATAAGGCAAAGAGAGAAGTGGCAAAGGAAAAGGTGTATGGTGAGTTGTATGAGAGGTTAGAGACTAAGGAAGGAGAAAAGGACTTGTACTGATTGGCTTGACAGAGGGATTGAGCCAGGAAGGATGTGCAGTATGTTAGGGTGATGAAGGATAGAGATGGAAATGTTCTAACAAGCGAGGAGAGTGTGTTAAAAAGGTGGACAGAGTACTTTGGGGTGGGGCGTCCCCACTGACACAGCAGCTGGGAAAGGGAGAAATCCCATATTAAACAGACCCTGATTAAGTGTAGTTATCCTAACTGGGCATTTGTCAAAGTCAGGAAGACGCCCAAAGAGTGCACCAGCCAATCGAAGAGAGTAGGACAACGGCTGCCTAAGCGTAAATGAGTGGTGATTTTGTATGTGGCGGGAGTGTCGGAAAAGCTGAGCTGTGTATTTTCAAAACGCTGCATCTCAGTTGCTTTCAAACCCCAAAACATGCTGCGCCAGAAGTTGGTCCACCCCAAGGATTGGGTCCCCTGGCACAAACAGAGCAATATAGTGTACGCTCTTAAGTGCTGGGAGGATTACAGTAATTTCTACATTGGGGAAACTAAACAGACGCTGGCCAAAAGAATAGCACAACACAGGCGAGCTAAGACATCAGGCCAGGACTCCGCAGTCTACACCCATCTACAGGCCAGTGGCCACTCTTTCAGGGATGAGGATGTGCACATCCTTGATAGGGAGGAACGGTGGTTTGAACAGGGAGTCAAAGAGGCCATCTATGTTTGGTTTTTTGTCAATGTTTTTTTGTTCAAAATGCCAACATTACAGTACAAAAACAAAAACAGAAGTAAGCTTAACAGCACAGCATGATAGGCCACAGCAACCACACACAACACCCCATATGATATACATCAAGGCTCTCTTCTATATATTGCCAACTTATGATCCATGCCACTAATAAATCTGAGAAAGCTACCCCACATTTCAGTGAATTTAGACACAGAATCTCTCACTTTAGCTATCATCAACTCATATGAGGCTGTAGCCATTAGAGAGGCCATCTATGTTAAGAGGGAACTACCATCCCTGAACCGAGGAGGGGGGCTAAGAGTACATCTGTCGCCATCTTACTGTGCTGTGATTGCGACTATTCCCCAATCCTCTGTGAATAGTACACATGGCCATCGAAACTCTAGTTAATGGGCACACCCATATTTGAACATGAAACTGGTCATTGGTTTCGGTCGTTGGGCACTGTATTGTACTGTATGGTTTATAACGGGTAAGGATACCTTCAGTCCGTTTAGATTGAAGATTGAAGATGTCATTTAGTTGGGTGATGAAACGTATCTGTCAATAAACGTTGTAGCCAGATGAACTGATTCAACCTTATTTGAATATCTTACCAGAAAGACAGATCGTAGTTTACCACATTGGTTTTTTGGCTCACAGTGGTGAGTGAGTCCAGTCCTCAGGCGTCAGGCCCCCACTTCTCTCCCCTCTTTGATGGGGAGGTTGAGGCTGAAGTCCCAGTCTTCAGGGTGTGCACACTCTGTTACCTGCCGCGCTGAGTCCCAGAAGCACTCTCACATGAGTGATCCTGCCAGCAACACCAAGTTTGTGGTGGCAAACTTTGCAATAAAAAGAAAATAAAATCCTGGGTCAGTCTTGTCTTTCTGAGTAAGTTTAATTCAGCGTTTGCAAATGGGCTCACCCCATACAGGGTAGGAAGAAGAGCAAGAGAGAGCCTCGAACAGGGGGAGTATATTTTTATAGAGATACAAGGGTATGTGTTGTCTAAGCCGCCCTAACCGATGTCAGCCAGCTGTGACCTTACCCATCTGCAGAGGGATAAGGACGTGCTGACATCTGTGGAAGGGTCAGTTGTAGGCAAAACATGTGAGCAGTACATGATGTCTAACTAGGAACAAGTGGTTCTGTATTTTTCTACTCCACAATTCAGTAGTAAAAGATGTTATTCATATCAGTTCATGCATCAATTCATCTCATTTCATCATAACACGTAGAGCAGTTTATATGTTGACTGTTGTGTTGGTCATACTATCGAATGATGTATTGCTGTGTTTAGTGGATAACACAGAAGATGATGAACTTTGGGAAAAAAAGCATACTAAATTGCAATATTGGTCTAAAAAATATCGTAATTATTATGTTCTCAAATTGTTCAGCCCTAGTGGATAGCTGAATGTCACATGCACTTGGTAGTGTTTAATTCACATTTGTCATCAAATTATATCAAGAAATGGAACAATGCAGTTTATCTGTTTTTGCAAGTTTGACAGTTGTGTGCATTTGTGTTTTACAGGAAATTGCTATCCATGGTCAACTGTGAGGAAACACCTGGATTACTCTCTAAATTTTGCTGGCTTTCATTCCATAATGCTCAGGTCACAGGGAAACGTTTCATATACTGGAGTCTACCGCTGTGTGACATGTTCAGCCACCTTCACTGGACTAGCCCCTTTGCTATTACATCAATCAACCCATACTAATGTGCTTTCCAGGGTACATGTCCATCCATCAGTACACCACAACATCAACTTGCATGAGACTGCTTTTTCACTAAGGCTGTTAGACAACATGCAGCCTTTCCAACCAGTACTCTTGCCTGAGAACCCTGCCCCACCTTTTTATATTTGTGATTGTGGGGAGAAGTTTCAGGCCTCCAGTCTTATGCTGGAACATAGGCATTTACATGGCTCAACCCCAATGGTGCTACAACGCCTGGATAGTAGTTCATCCCCCTTTATACGAGAAGATTGGACTCAGAAGAATCCTATCCAGCAGGAATCTCTCAAGCCTATTGTTAGCAAGCCACATTTGGCCCTTAGTGACTCATCTACATCACTGTCTCCAGTTTTTAGGATAAATATGGTCCCTGTGCCTGAAAACACATTGCCAGAGAAAGTGAATGTAGCCAAAAACAAAAGGGTTACCATTTTGAACAGTCCTCAAGATGAAAGCAAATCCTCTCAAGATTTAATTAAGAAAGAACTTGAGGATGTATCTGCAACACAAGAGCAACTGCCTGGAGCCAAACAAGACTTGCCTCTCCAGGACAAAACTATTTCTATCCCCAGCAAAGGAATTTCACATGGACAGAGTTTGCCCAGAAATAACTTGATGAAGTTTCTGGCAAAAGCCAATAAGCATTGCACAAAGTCCTCTCAATCACAGTCACCAAGCAAGTCAGAAGTAGCTGTCCCGATTGAGATAACACCAGCAACAAAACTAGAGGCTTTGCTTAACACCAATCCCTCTGTTGGACAGTTAAGGCAGTGGCTTAAAAAAGGTTGTACAAAGACAGTCACTCGTGCTATTGGTCGTATTTTTGACTCTAATAAGAAGGGCATTGTGTCTCTGAACAAGACCCTCTCCCCTGTCGTGCTTCTTGAAACCAGACGAAAGCTCATTGATCCTAGTTGCAGTAATGGCACACAAGGGAGATATCAATGTTGTCACTGCCATAAGATCTTTCAGGACCTGGACAATTTGATAAAGCATAATTTTCTACACAGAAAAAAGAGAATTAAACGCTGTCATCATTGCAAAAAAATAATTATTGGAAAACAACAATTTGGAGACAAGCACATATGCCCCCAGTCTGTTAGCAAAGCCATGCAGCAGTCCAGCTCTTCACAAAGCAAGTTTCCCTTTGTTCAAAAAACAAGGTCATTCCATAATCTAAATGAGAAAAGCTGTCTCAATGATACCAGAAATGTTGTCTTTTGTCAGTTGTGTAAGCACAGCTATTCAGACATGTATAATCTCAAAGAGCACAAATGTCAGGGCCCAGGCTCATCTCTCCCTCAGCATGCCACTTCCTCCACTCAGAAAACAGCTTTGCTGAAATCAAAGAGTCTGGGCATTATTGACACAGAGGTTACTGGCAGACCTCAGATTTCTCGGATGATTGCTGTTGGCGCTGAAAAAACGGATAGTATCAAGGTAGAGGTCACTACAGCAAATACAAAACAATCTGAAATTCTAGGTTTGGCCTGGTCGGGTTCAGCCAAAAGCTTCTCACCCTTCTATCCTAAAGCTCCCCATCTGAAGCAAGTTGAGGATGGCTCTTCATGCAGGAATTCCCTACAGGAAAAGGACAGTAACTGGGATGCTGCTACAGTTTCTCATGAAGAAAGTGATGGGGACCAATCAAAAATACCCTTGGATGATGAAATGGAAGTGACGAGTGTTGCAGAGGGTGCAGACACTAAAGCAGGGGTTAAGCAAGTGGTATCAGAAGAGTGTGCAAAGTCTGCTCAAAGAACAAGTTCACTCGGTTTTATCAAAGATGGTGTAGAGCAGTTTTCATGCAGTAGTTGTCAGAACACCTATAGTAGGCGTTCCATCTTAAGGCAACATCTTGAAATGTGTGAGTTTAGGTCACACAGATTTGGGCTGGCGTCACAGAATGATCGTGATGTTAGTATTTTGGGAACCACACAGCCATTTACCAACAAGAAAAAACGTGCATTTCATTGTTTTGTCTGTGGGACGAGCTTCAGTAGTGAAGATAATATGCTGGTTCACCGTAAAAAATGTATGCTTATGCCAACTTTACCTCTCAAGGACAGTGTAACGTCGGAGCCAAATTTCTCAGGCAGTGGATCAGAAGGTCAAATCCAGCAGGATGATGGGGGTAATTGGGGCATCATGTCACTGCCCTCTGTGCTTCCCAGGAGGGTGACATGCAATTGTGGGGCAGGGTTTACATCAACAAGGCTACTTCTTGAGCATCTGCAGAAGCATGCACAGGAGTCCTATACGTGTCCCACCTGTGGTGAGACAGTCAGCTCTTGGGCAGGCTACGAAGCTCATCTGCAGATTCATATGCAGCCGTACCACCTGCTATACAAGGGACTGAAGCCACAACGCTCTTAACCTCCGCTGCTGCGTTTTCAACAGCAGCCATCCCAGCAGCAACCAGTTCACCCACAGCATCAGCCTCCGTTAAAGCAACTGCATACAGTGCAACGTCCATACATATACAACTAAAACATAGCAGCTGATTGCATTCTCACAATATAACACCACCTCAAGCCATGGTTCACCGTGAAGGCACATATCCTTGAATCGATAGAAAGGTAGGTTTGAAATCCACCCAAACCCTATTGTTGCTGATGTTGCAATACTGATCTCCCATATCCAGTCAGTCTATTTTACCAAAGTGGAATTTATAAGCCAGCCATTAAGCTGGAGTGCTTTCCTGTGTGTGCTCACCATCTTGGCAATCTGGAGGGTTTACAGAAACACCTGCTCACACAGTCTACCTCAGTCACATTGCTCTGATGTTTTTTTTAAGTATGTGTGCAACCATGGAATCTTTTTTTTTTTAAATACCATGGGAGAGTTGATCAAATTATCACTGGAGACCATGCCTAAACCAAACCCAAACAGTTGGACTCATGGTGGCAAATCAGATGACTGAAGGCCTTTATTAATGTATAATTAGCACAGATTTTTTAAAGCAGTTTTTTTTTTTGCAGTGATCGTACATGCTTTAACAATTCTCTAGATGTGCTGCTTTTTGTTTGTTAAACCTTTTCAATTTTTTAAAATGAGTTCCAAGAGCAAGTTTTTCTGTTATGTAGGCTTTTTTAACATATTTTCTAAGTCAAAATAATGTTTGATTCACTCTGTTTGAGCACACCCTATCATTCTTTAAAAGCAAATTATAGCTTGTCATCAATGGGATTTCACCGAGTCGGTTCAATTTATACCTCTTAAATCTGTATCTGTTAAAGGTGGGATGCACCTTCGATTTTTAAACTCCTATTTCCCCGCATAATCACTTCTCTGTTTCACACTTAGCTGTTGTCAGCAAACACTATTTCTTCCATAGCAATGTTAACTGATATCAGCCTCTATCTAAAGATCTGAGTAACCTAGACCTGTCATTGTCTCATGACATAAATTGTGGGATGTCATTTTCTTTATGGAGAAATAAACAAATGATGTCAATAATACCATTCAGTGTCAATAAGCACCATTCATAATGATTGGTGCTTTGTGTCTAAGGTGTAACAGGCTTCCAGAGACATTATTGTGTGATACCAGTTTTAGTTATGTTGTACAGATTAATACAGTATTAGTTTTCACTACTGAAAATATGTTATAGAATTAAGCCACTCCTTGGAGTCACCTGAGGAAAGTTGAACTAAGTCCTGTTTTGAACTGCTTTTACTTTGGCATCAAAAGTCTTTTACTTTACCAAATCATAAAAAGTGCATCAGATTGGCTGCTTCATTTCTAAGGTATCAGCCAGTTTGATGGAGAAGTTGTTGTGGTTAGAACGAAGATATGGCGGAACAAGCTCATCAAAGACCTTTACTGACACTTATTACAATATCAGCAGCTAAAACCCAGTTTCAACCATGCTTCTTTTTATGGGGCTGTGGTCAAGTTGCCTACACAACAGCATTGGTAACTAATTAAACAAGGATCACTGATGTTCAGGATGTAACCTTTAAATACTCCTGCCAGAATACTGACTTTCAAAAGAATTTACAACAGAAAATATACTTTGACAGGTGTTGGCCGCCATTTCTATCCTATAACCACTAGATTATCATCAACCTATGTGTTATCGCTGATCAGCAGATCATTTTGAATACAAAACAAAGCTTTGTGTCCAGTAGAACACTAGAATCTAAGCCTGCAGATTTGCTCCTCTCATGACTGTGACACCCATGGTGGATGCTCTTATTGTTGTTTTTTGGAAATCAGTGTTACTGTGTTTTTTGTTTTTGTTTTTTAATTGCTGTTTTTATTGGGTTTTTTTTTTAGTCATTGTGAGATAGATATTGAGAATAACATACTCTGATGTGTGAAAAACCAAGTTTATTGTTTGGGCTTATTAATTGAGCATTAGAGAGGGGGCATGAAATTGTTAGTAGTAACTTCCTCCTGCTCCTTTTCGAACATATATATTTGTTGAATTCTCTATTGAGAATTCTTGTTCAATTCTTCTGTTTTTTTATTTTTATCATTTGTTGTTTTGTTTGTTTTAGTTTGTTTTGGGGTGTTTTCTTATGCTGGGTCATTTTTTATTTTATTTTTCATGTTCGAAATAAATACATTTGATATTACTCTTTGAAGACATTTTAGTCTTTTCTACATTAAACGACGTCACGAGGTTCTTCTTTTTAATGGCGAATTGCAACCCGGCGGAGCATTATCGCCAACTGTCTCGTTATCTACTACTACTTACGGCTGCTCCCGTTAGGGGGCGCCACAGCGGCTCACCCGTTTCCATGTCTTCCTGTCCTCTGCATCTTCCTCTGTCACACCAGCCACCTGCACGTCTTCCCTCATCACATCCATAAACCTCCTCTTTGGCCTTCCTCTTTTCCTCTTCCCTGGCAGCTCCATATTCAGCATCCTTCTCCCAATATACTCAGCATCTCTCCTCCACACATGTCCAAGCCATCTCAATCTTGCCTCTCTTGCTTTGTCTCCAAGCTGTCCAACCTGAGCTGTCCCTCTAATATAGTCAATCCTAATCCTGTCCTCCTTCGTCACTCCCAATGAAAATCTTAGCATCTTCGACTCTGCCCCTCCAGCTCCACCTCCCGCCTTTTCGTAAGTGCCACTGTCTCCAAACCACATAACATAGAAACTGTCACCAACTGTCGCGTTATGTTGTTCTTAAATCCTTGTTAAGTCTTGTGATTTGTAGATCGTGGCATGCCTTAACACCGAATTACCCGAGCTATTTATGAAGATTGCTTTCAGGTCCTTGTGCTTTATCCCTTTACGTTCCCGTTCGTTCTCTTTTATTTACATATTTAGGACAAATAAGAATGACATGATCCACCGTCTCCATTTCGCTGCTGACGTCACATGTTCCGCTTGGATGGTTCCCGATGAAGTGTAGACAATTTAATTTAGTGTGTCCCAATCTAATCCTTCTAATCAGGCACTCTTCTTTCCCACATTTCCCCAGTGAGCTTCCATCCCCGACATCTTGCTGAATCTGATACAAATGCCTTCCTTTAGTATCATTATCCCATGACCTCTGCCACTGTCTTAATTTTGTAAGTTTCGGTTTCTGGCTTACTTATTGGTATTGCCAACTCTACTTTAGTTGCTTTTAATCAATTTTTGGCAAGAAGGTCGACTGTTTCATTCCCTTGGACGCCTACGTGAGTTAGTACCCATGAAAACTACATAAATTCCGAGCCTAATGATTCTAGATGGCAAAATGTCATAGAGAATATTCTGTCTGCATCTTGAAGAGGTATTTTTGAGACTAGCAAGGGCTGCCCTTCAGTCTAAACATAGAAGCATTCGCAGAAGTTTGATATTCTCTATCCACTGTAGAGTGAATAAAATTGCCATTGTTTCAACTGTATATACTGATATGGGGGCGACACGGTGGCTCAGTGGTTTGCGCGGTCGCCTCACAGCAAGAAGGTCCGGGGTTCGAGCCCCGGAATAGTCCAACCTTGGTGGGTCGTCCCGGGTCATCCTCTGTGTGGAGTTTGCATGTTCTCCCCGTGTCTGCGTAGGTTTCCTCCGGGTGCTCCGGATTCCTCCCACGGTCCAAAGACATGTAGGTCAGGTGAATCGACCTTACTAAATTGTCCCTATGTATGAGTGTGTGTGTGTGTGTGTGTGTGTGTGTGTGTGTGTGTGTGTGTGTGCGCGCGCGCGCGTGCCCTGGCGGCCTGTCCAGTTGTCTCCCTGCCTGCCACCCAATGTCTGCTGTAATAGGCTTCAGCATCCCCGCGGTCCTGACAGCAGGATTAGCGGTTCAGATAATGGATGGATGGATGGATACTGATATGGTCAGTTGTTCTCTTCCTTGATCATCTTAACTTTCAACTCTAGGGCATTAAATTCACTTGTTTATCCATTCTCCAGATTTTTAGACCCGTCAGTAAATATAAGTACATAATGCCCATACCTCTCATGTAGTATAGTGTTCACACAAGCCTGCAAATTGAATGCATTTCTGCTTGAATGTACTTGTTCCAATATGGAGAACTCTATTATTGGTTGAGGCAGTAACCATGGTGGACCAGCTGGCATTAAAACAGTTTGATTTTTTTGGCCCAACCGTTGACTTCTAATTCATGAGTTATATCTAATATTTAATATATTTTTTCAATAACTATCATTCACGGTTATCGAAAAAAAAATCGCATCTGTCGCAGACTATTTACCCAGGAAAGCCTCTTCTACTCACTCCTCCTTCACTTTTGGCATATGGAATTGCCAATCGGCTGTAAATAAAACAGAATTTATACAAGCACTTGCTAATCTGTCAGACATTCAGATACTAGCCCTGACCGAAACCTGGATATGCCCAGAAAACACGGCCGCACTCTGTTGACTGCTTTCTAACACACACACCCCGTTCTGTTCAGCGTGGAGGCGGTACGGGTGTCCTCATTTCCGAAGACCAGAAATTCACTAAGCTTTCTCCACTAAGCAACAACTCCTCCTATGAATACCATGCAATCTTGGTTACTGCTCCCATTAAGCTATTTGTGGTTGTCAACTGGGTAAATAGAGTTTCAATGGCCATGTGTACTATTCACAGAAGATTTGGGAATGTTTGCAATCACAGCATTATAAGACAGATGTACTCTTAGCGCCCCCCCCCCCAGTGTTCCAAGTATACTGTGGCCTTCGGGGGAGCCCACTTTTTGTATTTTTTTTCACCGACAGGGGGGCACTTGCGCATGCCTCAAAAAGAGGACTTACAAAGATACAACAGCTGCAAGTGTATGGCCTACTTGCTTTATGCCAGCACATCATATAGGCTATATAAATGTATACTCTTATACTCCCTCTATATAAAATAGGCTATAAACAAAGCACATCAGGCTGCCTACAATCGAGTACATCAACAACAGTTAAAGTTACCCGTCACAGGCTACAGAAGAACACCATAATTCCTCCATTCAATTAAGACATCGAGGGTCACGTAGACCTATAACAACCCAGCCACAACACATTGGGAATAACATGCACCTAATACAGAATCAACCACAGAGGCCTGGGGTCAGCTGCCTTTGCTGTTTGTCCAGAAATCCATGATGTGGATGGGCGATGACTGCCTTAATCCATGATGTGATAAAGGGCATTGGGTTGGAACTCTCCAACAGGGGATCCATTAATATCCAGAAAAAGGAGCGATGAGAGGGTGTTTTCACGCAACCTATTGCAGAAAATCTCCTCTCACACTCAGCTGAAGTGGGAAGGTATGTTCTACTCGCTGCACAAAGCTTTTCCAGCATTTTGCCTGGTGCTCTGTTTCGTAACTTCCAGTTGTGGAACTCCTCGGCTGCCTCTCTGGCTGGTTCTCCAAGCATTTTAGCAAGTGCCCATACTTCGTTTTCTCCACACAGAATCAAAGCATTCTGATCCTGTGGCCAAAAGTTCTTGTCCAGGCTGTCTGTGAATGTTCTCATTCATCCAGGTCATGGTTATCCAAAGGAGTTGAATCAAGTGCAACTGGACTTGTCCAGGGGTTTCAGCATCTGTAGGAGGTCTGATTCTGGCATTTGCCTTGTGAGATTGTCGATCACAGATTGATAAAACTGATTTCAGTTAATCTTGCCCATGCCCTTAACTAGTTGAACATCTTTAAACAGCCCCAGGGATGTGCGCTGTTCGGCCTTCTGTGTGGATTTACCTCGCTTTCATTGCTTTCAGTATATCAATAGACTGCAGAATTATGGCAACTGGCATCCACTAGAGTGATGTCTCTTTGCTGACATTTCAGTGACAGGCCCTGTAGCTCACAGAGTATGTCTTTCATGCAAGCCAGATCAAGTAAAAACCCAGAGTTTGTGAGGTGTTTGTATAGCGCCAGGAATTTCTTCCTCTCGGTGTCATTGCGAGATGCATCCTCGCTTGCAGTTTTGAAGTGGCGCGCTAAAGCAGGGTAGTTGTTCCAAACTGCCTTTACAGTATTGAAACTACTCGCCACCCATCTGATGGTGAATATCTGTCCAATTCTCAAAATCTGCATATTTAGATTTGCAGTTGCTTCCTCATACAAACTCACATTCTTGCAGTCTGGTGGTACAAAGAATACATGATTACATCCAGCAACCACTTTCAGAGAATCATGGACAGCCAAGTCAAGGTGGTGGGCCAAACAATGTATGGACTGGATGTTTGGAAAGTCACGCTTAAGCCTTGCAATGACTCCAATGGTTTTGCCTGTGAGAACTGAAGCCCTGTCTGTGGCGATGCTGATGAGGCGTTTCCCCAAAAACTCATCATCTAATCCCGCGGTGCGAAAGCACTGTCTCAAACTGTTGTAAATGGATTCTGCATCTGTGCCCTGTGTCAGCTCTACAATGTCTCAAAAAAACATTTTCCAAATCTCCTTCGCCACTCACATCACATCTCAAGTATACGATGAGATAGGCACGACCGTGTACTGTGCTTTCATCAATGGTGATGCTGATTTTTGAATTAAGCTCTCGACTATTCGAAACAAACTTCTTCCGCATTTGCTGTGCAATATGACCTATAATCTCAGCGCAGGAGTGATCTGGTTTATGCGCAGTTCCCACCTTTGCGCCATTAAGCTCCTGAAGCTCCATTAAAGGGGTGAGCTTTCTGGAAGACAGCCTTTCCTTAGCCACCATATAGGCGCACCTGAATGATGCTGCGGTCTCCTCCATTAACTTGGAATTCACCTCAATGGCTTTATTTGGCAGAATCGCCTTTTGCTTAGTCAATGCCACTTCAATGGCCCTCTTGTGTGCAATGATGTCCCTATGTTTATCTTTTTTCGCAACTTGTTCTGAGCAGTGCTGCTTACTTACCCGTTAATCCACTCCCCAGACAAGTGCGCGCCAGGTACCTTTTCGGACAGACGAAGGGTTTCTGCGTCCCTGCAAGTGGTGCGCCCCAAGCTTCCGTCCTTAACGAAGAGCCATGTTTCACGGCTCTTCCAGTCTCTCGATTGCTGGCTGTTCCAGTTTGACGGGAGAGAGGCGCAAGAGGGGTTAGGATCGTGGCCGGCCGCGGCCTCTTCATCTGACGAGCGGTTACTTCCGCCATCTTCAGCCAGAGAGAACTTTTCTTCAGCTTCTTCCTGCTGCGTTGGCACCCCGGCGGGCGATGCGCTAACAGCGGTCTCAGGGCTTGCAGCAGGTGACTCGGTCATGCTAACATCACTAGAACACAATTTCTCCGTGAAACCAAAGTTCATTCAACTGCCTTGTTTTCTTTTTGACATGACTATTGATGCTAACTGCAAAAAGAAAATGCTAAGGCCTTCACCAATGGGACTCAGCCTCCAACGTTTATATTCTTTCAACGAATCTTTAACATGTAAACATGAGTGGAGTTTGATTTGCACCGCAGCGCCGCCACGTCTTCATGGTCATGACAAGAATAGCATGTGTAGTTCTCTTTATTGAAGTGAATTGGTGTTAAATCGCCGTCATGCAGGAATGAACGACACATTCGCAATTTTACACATAATAATCCATGATGATGACGATACACAAAACTGAAATTGCATGTCAAAATAACATATTATCAATATTTTTAGAGACCCCCCCCCTCCCAAATTTTCACAAATCACGTTGTAGGGGAGCCCATTATTGTATTTAGAAATCACGTCAGGACACAGCGCTGTCGCTGGACACAACCTCTCCGTTGCATTCTTTATTTAGACTGACACAGCATCACAGGCAGACCCGATCAAACAACCCAGAGCCCGCAGGCATCACCAATCGATCCCAGCACAATAGAACAGCACCAAATCAAATGCAGCACTGTCGATGTGTGCAGACATAACACCCCCCCCCCCTCTAGGTGGCCAGGGCGTAAACGTGTGCGAACAGGTCGCGGGGCGGCCTGAGGCTGGGCAGGCCCAGGTGGGGAGGGAGAAGGCAGGGGAAGCTGAGGCCCAGGAATGTCTGGGGCCCGTGTAGGAGCTGCATGAAGCCCCGGGGCGTCTCGCCGTGCCGAGGGAATGGCTAAGGTTGTGTCACCAGCTGTGTGTGGCGGAGCTGACACCTTCCGTAGACAACTGGAGTGCCACCGAGTGCCATCGCTGAGGAGGTAAGTGGCTGGGCCCAGCTGACGGGTGACTTGGAGAGGAGAGGACCAGTATGAAGCCATTTTATTGTCCCTGTGGGGCCTGCGGACCCTGACCCAGTCTGACACATTGATGTCTGGCACTCTGGTTCGTTTTGACTGGTCAAACCGTTGCTTCATCCGCGTCTTCTGACGAGTGACTGAGGCTCTGACCCCAGAGGGAGGTGCCTGGGGTGTGGAGGGGCGGAGCCTGTCAAGGGGCATGCACAGTTCCCGGCCTAGCATGAGAGAGGCTGGGGAGATGCCTGTGGTCGAGTGCTGTGTGGCCCGATAGTGCAGCAGAGTGTGACGGATGGCCTGCGTGAAAGAGCACCCTTGGGCCATGTGTGCTCTGAGGCCGTTCTTCAGTGACTGGTGAAAACGTTCAACGCCGCCATTGGCCTGGGGGTGGTAGTACCCAGTGCGTATATGACGGATGCCCTTGCTTTCGAGATAAGCAGTGAACTCAGCAGAGACCAGCTGAGGGCCGTTGTCAGTGGTGATGGTCTTTGGGAGGCCCCAGTGAGAGAAAAGAGAGTCCAGGAAGTCGATGATGATCTGTGAGGTCACAGTGCCGGAAGTGGTGAGTTCAGGCCATTTTGAGTGTAGATCGTAGGCGACCACCATGAAGCGTTGGTGGTGGGGAACTCCATGGATCTCACCACAAATGTCCAACTGCAGGTGTTTCAAGGGCTGAGAGGGCCAGGCGAGAGGTTGCAGGGGTGGGGGAGCCTGGTGGCCAGTCTTGCCACTCACAAGGCAGGCAGAACAGTCCTTCACCAGAGCCTCAATATCTCTGTCTATCCCCGGCCACCACACTAGGTCTCGGCAGCGCTGTTTCAGTTTCACAATGCCCAGGTGGCCTTCATGCGCCATATTCAAAACAAATGCACGGAGAGCAGCTGGGACCACTGTGCAAAACCCACGTGCCACGCAGGTGTCGTTCCAGCAGGAGAGCTCCTGTCTGACTCGGGCGAACGCAGCCAGCTCCTCTGGGACCTTGTGAGGCCAGCCGTTCTGGATGTAGGTGCGGAGCTGGGAGAGGACAGGGTCCTGTTCGGAGGCTGCCCTCAGCTTCTGCAGAGAGACAGTGGCCTGAAGAGGTGTGTGTAGCATTTGGACAATGTCCTTTTCCACACAGTCAGTGTCCATCTGTGGAGCTGGGGTGGAGACAGAGCGAGAGAGCAGGTCGGCGACAACATTGTCTCTGCCTGGGGTGAACTGCAGGCTGAAGTTGTACTGGTGGAGGTGGTCAGACCAGCGGTGCAACCTCAGGGGTTTGTGGCCTGTCCCAGATGTGGACAGCAGCGCTGTCAGGGCCTGGTGATCTGTCCTGAGGGTGAAGGAGCGGCCATAGAGGTAGAGGTGCCACCTTTCACAAGCCCAGATACAGGCTAACGCCTCACGCTCACCCACGGAGTACCGCTGCTCGGTCAGGTTGAGGGCACGGGAGGCGAAGGCGATGGGCTTCTCCACACCGTTCTGGGTTTGAGACAGCACAGCCCCTATCGCTGTGGCTGATGCGTCACAGGTCACAAAGGTGGAGCTGGAGATGTCGAAGTGAGCCAACACTGGAGCTGGAGATGTCGAAGTGAGCCAACACTGGTGGTGAAGTCAGTTGAGTCTTGAGATCACGCACAGCGTCACTGCATGCCTTTGACCACACCCATGGCTCGTCCTTACACAGCAGCTGGCGCAGGGGGGCTGTGGTCGCAGAGTACTGGGGAAGAAACCTCAGGTAGTAACTTGTCATACCCAGGAAGGAGGCGACCTGGGCGACCGAGCTGGGCTCAGGGATGGCCTGAATGGCGTCCACATTGAATTGTAGTGGAGTTACACCGCTCGCTGACAGCCGGAACCCCACGAACTCGATGGCTGGCACAGAGGACACATTTCTCAGCATTGAGAGTTAGCTTGTGCTTGGACAGGGCTGCGAAGACCATGTTGAGGTGCTTGTCGTGGATTTCACTGGTGGGCCCGTGTACCACTATATCGTCCAGATAAATGGCCACGCCCAGTATGCCAGCCAGCACAGAGACCATGATTTTCTGGAAGCAGCTAGGGGCGGAGCTGAGACCGAAAGGCATTCTGGTGTAGCGAAACACTCCTGCATGTGTCAGAAAGGCTGTGAGGTTTCGGCTGCTGGGGTGGAGGGGCACCTGTAAGTACCCCTGTCTGAGGTCGAGCTTGGAGAACACCTCAGAGCCATAGAACTGAGCAGTGAGTTCTTCTGAGGTGGGCAGTGGATACTTATCAGGGACCACTGCCTTATTTACTGCACGTAGATCGACGCAGACACACAAGCCCCCCGACTTCTTCTTAGCCACCACGAGGTTTGAGACCCAAGGTGACGCGTCCACCAGTTCAGTGATGCCAGCTTCCAGCAGTTGTTGCAGCTCGGCGGAGACCCCATCACGGAGAGCCAACGGGATGCGGCGCAGTGGTTGGATGACAGATTTCACAGCAGGGCTGAGGAGAGGTTGATGGGCGAAGGCGGAGAGGCAGCCCAGCCCCATAAACAGCGATGGCCACTTCTGCTGCCAAGGTGTGGCAACAGTCAGGATTGCTGCCCCCCTTGTGTCTAAGAGGGAGAACCCCAGAGCGGAGAACAGGTCCAGGCCCATCAGGTTGGCCCCAGGGCGTGCCACATGAAAAACTGCATTGGGCACCAGCTTGGTTCCATAGCGGACAGTCACTTGGAGAGAGCCAACCAGATCGATTTTGGAGTCACCATACCCACAGAGGAGCAGCGAAATGGGTGCTCATAAGTCCCACAGCTTCGTCAAAGCTTGTGACGTTCCCCACAATCCCGAGCACACGATGACCCTCTGCTCCCAAGCAGTGTAGCAACAGAGCCGTCTTCCTGGCATGGCTCACGTCGTCGAGCCCTGAGGCGATGATGTAATTTTCAAAACTATGTAGCCAGCGAGTCCATGGTACCGGAGGCTCGCCAGGTAATGCCAGGAAGGGGACAGGTGGTGGGAGAGAGATATCAGCCATCCTCGTCGCCAATATTGTATTTAGAAATCACGTCAGGACACAGCGCTGTCGCTAGACACAACCTCTCCGTTGCATTCTTTATTTAGACTGACACAGCATCACAGGCAGACCCGATCAAACAACCCAGAGCCCGCAGGCATCACCAATCGATCCCAGCACAATAGAACAGCACCAAATCAAATGCAGCACTGTCGATGTGTGCAGACGTAACACCCATGTTTTATTAAGGGGAGCTGAGCTCCCCCGTAGTTCGCACCATGCCCCCCCCACGTCCAGGGATGGTCGTTCCCTCTTCACATAGATGGCCTCTTTAACGTCCCCGTTCAAACCAGCGTTCCTCCCTATCGAGGATGTGCACATCTTCATCCTTGAAAGAGTGGCCACTGGCCTGCAGATGGGTGTATGTAGACTGTTGAATCCTGGCCTGACGTGTTAGCTCTCCTGTGTTGTACCGTCCTCTTGGCCAGTGTCTGTTTAGTTTCTCCAACGTACAATTCACGGCAATCCTCCTGGCACTTAACATTGAACACTATTGTAACCGAGCTATTTTCTCGCCCGGTGCGGGAATCGATACGGGGTGTACTGCACCACAACGCGACATCACTAACCGCTCGGCTGTCAAACCCGTTAGCTAGCGACTAACGTGTCTTATTAGTAGTGTAACGTGCATGGATAAGAAGACACGCTGGCCGCTGGCTCGCGGGTATGACCCTTTAGTCGAGCGGTTAGCGATGTCTCCTGCGGTGCGGGCGATACAGGTTCGCTTCCCGGCCGCGGCAGTTCCTGTGGTTGCGTTGTCCCCCGAATTCGCTACACTGGTGTCAGAAGTGGGATGGGGCGACCGTAAGGCCATCGGAAGCGCATGCGCCCTGAGGCGTGAAGGAGCTGATATGCTTAAGCGCGGGGACGCGCTTCCCGAAGGAGGGGGGTAATGTAACGTGCATGGATAAGAAGACACGCTGGCCGCTGGCTCGCGGGTCTGACCCTTTAGTCGAGCGGTTAGCGATGTCTCCTGCGGTGCGGGCGATACGGCTTCGCTTCCCGGCCGCGGCAGTTCCTGTGGTTGCGTTGTCCTCCCGAATTCGCTACAGTAGTTTACACTATATTGCTCCGTTTGTCCCGGCGGACCCGATCCTTGGGGTAGACCAACTCAACTCAAAACTTTATTGCAGACTCGGGGTCCATAATAGACAAAGGACAACTTCTGGCGCAGCGTGTTTTGGGGTTTGAAAGTAACTGAGACACGGTGTTTGGAAAATACGCGGTTAATTGACCATAGTTAATGTTCACGTCCATATTTGCATTAGAAACTGGTCGTTGTTTTCGGTCGTTATGCCACTGTATCATTTATAAGGGTGGGGATACCTGCAGTCAGTTTAGGCTGAAGAGGTCACTTAGATGAATGATGAAACTGTCAATAAATGCTGTACCCACATGAACTGATTCAGCCTTCTTTGATTTTCTTATCTGGATTATTGAGCATGTGTAGAGGAGCTCAAGCGGGAGTCGTGACAACTTTCTCTTTCGGCTACACAACGTACACCATTTATTCCTTCCACCATTACAACCACAACAAAAAACCCGCGCAGCGGAAGTGTGTCACTGTAAACCCGAACCGAGGAAACAGCAGCTGTAAACTAACGTTCCTACTAGCTCAATAAGGGGAATTATGTAGCCCCATAACCACTACACATGCATAAATACAATACAGTAGTATAACAACCGAAAACAATGATCGGCTTCATATACAAATTGCGGTGACCATTAACTATATAGCTACAATGGCAATGTGTACTATTCAAAAAGGATGGGGGAATATTTGCAATCACAGCATTGTAAGATGGCGACAGATGTACAACCCGTCTTTGACAGATGACGTCACACACAAGCGCGCTCTTTGAATCAGCAGCCATGTTTCTGGTATTTCTGTGGTAAACGCTGAACTGTATGCGGAGCATTTTCCTTTCATTCGCTTTCTTTCTTATCGCTAAAATGGTACGCTCATGCTGTGTCAAGGTTGTAATAAGAAGTCCCACGATGGGAAACGTAAAAAACTTGACCACTCGGTCAGATTTTTTAGTTTTCCTACCTGGAAACAAGGTTATGGACAGCAGGTAGATGAGCTATCGAAGAGGCGCCGGATGGCCTCGGTAGCGGCAGTGAGACGCAAGATAACCTTCAACAAGATCTGTCCGCACATGGTAGTTTGCTCTTATCATTTTCATAAAGGTAAGATACTTTTGTTGTTTAAGTAACGTTACTAAATGTGCTGGTTTGCTGTCTTAAAGTAGCTACATTATATCCATGCGTTGTTTTGGATTAGCCAAGCTAGCTAGTAATTTTACTAGTAGTAGCAGTTAGCTAGCTAACGTTACTTTTGCTACTACTACTACTACTACTAAGTAGCACTATTACTAAGTTTAGCTAGCTAGCTAAACAACAGCCACTCAGGCAGTTCAGCAGAAACGGGTTAATCTGGTCTTGTTAAAACTATAAATTGTCATGCAATCATGTAGTCGTCCTATGTTATGTACCTAACTAAAAAAACGTTTCATGTCATTGTAGGTCAACCTGCGTATGAGATGATGGAGACTGACCCAGACTGAGCGCCTTCTCTCCATTTGGGCCACACAGACATCCACATCGACACTGCACGCTCTGCAAGACGAACTCAGCGGGAGCAACTGAAGAAAAGTACACTGCAACCAGGTGAGAAGGCCCACCAGGCTGGAGAAAAGTGATCACCTTCAAGGTGAGGGGACACATGAGGCTGGAGAAGGCATTCAAGGGGATTACTAAAGTGGTATTGCATTGTAGGTGATCACCTTGAGGAGGCAACACACGAGGCTGAAGAAAGTGGCGAGGAAGACACGGAGGAGGGGACACGCAAGGCTGAAGAAAGTGGCCAGGAAGACACGGAGGAGGGGACGCACAACATGAGTCAGGAGGTGTAACTCGTTTGTGGTCAGGGTGGCAGAAGTAAACCGGCTGTTGGCAGAAAACAGAGAGCTGCGGCGTGAACTCGATGAGTACAGGATGTCTGATGATGGTTTCTTTGGAGACAATGATGATAAAGTGAAGTACTACACAGGTCTGCCAAACCTGGGAACCTTTATGGCCTTATTCCATTTTCTGTTGCCTCTCATGTCATTCCAGAAGAAAATTCTCACTCCATTCCAAATGCTCCTCTTAACCTTCATGCGCCTCAGATTAGATCTGCCTGCGCAACACCTAGCCCATCTCTTTCGTGTTTCCCCAAAGACTGTGTACAGAACATTCAATCAAATGGTGTCATTTTTATATGCAAACCTGAGGCGTTCGGTTGTATAGCCAGATAGAGACACACTGCACAAAGTTATGCCTCACCAGTTTGTGGAGGCCTTTGGACAGAGAGTAGCTGTGATTATTGACTGTTTTGAGATTTTCACAGAAATACCATCCAATCTGAAAGCACGTGTTTTCAGATTGTTTTCCAGCTACAAGCACAATCACACAATGAAGTTTATGATAGGTATTACACCCAAGGGATCCATTTGCTTCATAGCAAAAGGGTGGGGGGGGGGCATACAAGTGACAAACATATAACACTGAACAGTGGTTTTCTTGCCAACTTGTTGCCAGGGGACATTGTCTTAGCCGATTGAGGTTTTGACATCCAGGAAAGTGTTGGCATGTTGTGTGCAGAGGTCAAACTCCCAGCCTTTACAAAAGGCCGCTGTCAGCTAGCTGCAAGAGATGTTGAGGAGACTAGAAAAATAGCACATCTCAGAATCCATGTTGAAAGGGCCATTGGAAATGTTTGTCAGAAGTATAAAATCTTAACAGGAACCATACCCATCAACATGATACTTCCATGTGAAGGTGAGGCAGTCACATTTTTAGATAAGATTGTCACCGTCTGTTGTGCGCTGACAAACCAATATCCTGCTATAGTTTAAAAATGTGATGTGTGCTGATGTTAAGCTCAGCCTTTAAATGCACCGTTCAAATGAATGCATCTGTAATATCAATCAAACATGTACATATTCAAGTAAAGGATCTGAATACTTGCACCATTGTCATTAACAATAAAGCTGAATAAGTTGACTTTTCATAAATGTGTTCTTGACTCTTTCCTTAACATTTTCACAGCCAAATGACGTAAGTAAACCAAATGTTATCCAAAGTGCATGTATTGAAGTTCATTTAATTATATATTTACAAGTATCTGAAGTTCTGCACAAATACATGTGCAGTAACCTGGTGTTATAGCCCCAAATGAGTTGATGATGGCCCATGGCTTGAGTGGTGTGTCACTCAAGTGTTAAGAGTGCAAGACCTGTAGACAAGACAGGTAGATGGAGGACAACAGGATTAGTTCATTTTTACCTCCTGTTTGACATTTGTCCATGTTAAAGATAAACAAAACAAACAACATAATCAGGCCCTGAAGATAGTATAACATGGCTATATCACCATTATTACAGTCATGGGCATAATTTATCGTGCGTCCCCCTTCTCCCCCCACTTTTTAGTCTGAAAATCCTAACTTAGTCAGTGGTTGTGCTAGCTATAGCTAGCTAGCTAACAGTACCTCAATCATCAAAAATGCTAGCCATCTGGTAGACAAAGTTAATGCAAGCTAATGGTAGCGGACATTATTTTAAAGGTAAGTTAGCTTGCCGGTAACGTTAGCTAGCTAGTGAATGTGGTCCTCGGCAACCCCAAACGAGCCCAAAAATTTTTCTCAAAAAGTAAGATAATGACCCTCCCTCCCTAAAGTTTCGCCCTTGATAACACTCTAAATGTGTAATACGTTTGTAATATCTTACTTTTAATGGGAAGGAAATGGAAGTTAAGTCTACTGTGCTAAGCACAAGTTTCCTTGATTTTGAGCTAACCTTAGCTTGGTGTCAGGACTGTGTTGTCGCAGTGATTCGGTCGAAATAGAAACAATTCCTGCACCCAGCCATTGGTGAAATGTCCGTGGGCCTGAAGGGATTTGTAATTTCGGAACTGTTCACAGGTATAGGCACTTATACCATAAACAAGATAGTTGGTGATATCAAGGTACGAGGTTGGAGGCAGCAATGCAGGGTCAGCGCTCCACCGTTGAGCAGGCAGGTCGTATGGATCAATGTTGTTAATTGACGACAATTTCTCCAAATAACGGTCCCTGGCGTCCTTTCTTAAGTTTGTCTCGGTATGGTATCCACTCTGCTTTTTTTATGCTTCTCCATGGCTACTTTAAAAGTGATTTTATTTGCTGCTACCTGTCTCCGTGTTAGCTATTTCTACACCACTGGTAACGGCTGGGAGACGTCACAATCAACAAACATACTGTAACGTGCATGGATAAGAAGACACGCTGGCCGCTGGCTGGCGAGTCTGACCCTTTAGTCGAGCGGTTAGCGATGTCTTCTGCGGTGCGGGCGATACGGGTTCGCGTCCCGGCCGTGGCAGTTTCTCTGGTTGCGTTGTCCCCCGAATTCGCTACAATACGTGACTGTCAAAGACCGATAGAAACCACCCTTAACAATGACCAAGCGTGTCCGCTCCTGACGCTGTCTTCAGTTCACGTACTTCACATGCAGGGAACAGTACTACTATTCATAGATGCCATGTGACGTCACTGTGTTTTAGCGCCGCCATTTTTGTGTACGGGTCACAGCTGCACAACCACCACTGCCAGAGTAGACTTGTTGTGATTCTAGAGTCTCTAGACACACACACACACACACACACACACACACACACACACACACACACACACAAAACAGTCGTCAGAGAAACCCCGGACTACAATTTCATTCAATCCCAAAGGAGTTACATCGGCGGAATAAATGGCTGGCTTCAATCAGAAGGGGGACCACTGGCAGCCGACTTCTAACTCCAGATTGTGCAGTCAGCACTTTGTCATCGGTAAGTTACGTTTGCCTTTAACTTAGCTAATTATTATTTCTATCTTTTAGCTCCCTTTTAGCACCTTCTTTCATTTTGCACCTTAATAAAAGGGCTTCAGCTGCCAGGGTTGCTCCAGTGTTCCTCTCTACCTTGATGTTTGTCCTCACTGAGAAGCACCGGATTGCCGATCAGCAGATGCGCGCTGAGATCACCCTTCTTGTTAAATATACATCACAGTACTTACCTGCAGCACAAAGGTGAATAAGAGAGAAAAAGATGAAAGGGAAATTACCTTGCTCAGGTTGGTCAATAGGTTGATGATATGCACACATGTAATATTCTACCATTCTTGCCTCTCTGTCTACTTAGGAAGAAAAAATGACAACCCCATGAGCCCTGATTATGTACCCAGCCTGTTTGCACACACTTCAGCTGGACAGCGGCAGAAAAATATCTATGCCAACAGTAGGTTTGAGCATACCCAGCAGATGAAACGGAAAAGGACTGAGACTTTGGCCCCTAGCAGTGACACTGACCATGAGACTGTGGCCCCTTCCAGCACCAGCGATGACACCGACAACACCATGGGAGTACAGGCAGACTGTGAGTACAATTGCTGTCAAGCCACTCATAGCCCAGGCATCGTGGAACCATGCTCAAATGCAGCCTGCAAAGCTACAGTCAAAGCATTAACAAATGAGTGTGCTCGACTTAGAGCAGAGGTTCATAGTCTAAAGGACAAAGTTGATCTGCTTTCTTTTAATGAAGAGGCATTTAAAATTATGAAATGGTACAGGAGCTCACAGGCCTTCCAAGCTATGCTAAATTAATGGTTGTCTTTACCTTTCTGTCAGGATTTCTGAAAGCTAGTCCAAGACTGACTCCCTTTCATAGCTTTCTGTTAACACTGATGAGAATGAGGCTCAATTTACCTCTATATTTTTTTGCCTATTTATTTCGTATGTCTAAAACAAGTGTTGCCAGAATATTTAATAGCACATTAGATGTCATGTTTGTTAGACTGTCACCACTTATATTTTGGCCATCAAAAGAACAAATTCAGGTCAGTTTGCCCATCTGTTTCAGGGATAACTATAGCAACTGCACTTCTATCATTGACTGTTTTGAAATATTTATAGAGAAGCCAAAGAACTTCAGAGCTCGTGCACAGTCATACTCTCAGTACAAACATCACAACACTGTAAAATACCTGATATCAATAACACCATAGAGTGTTATATCCTTTGTGTCAAATGGCTGGGGTGGACGCACAAGCGACAAGCACATCACAGAAAACTGTGGATATCTTGAGAAATTATCACCAGGAGATGTCATTCTTGCAGATAGAGGCTTCAATGTCAAAGATACGGTTGGCTGTATTGTACACAGTTGAAAATACCAGCATTCACCAAAGGCAAGCAGCAACTGTATCGACTGGAACTAGAAGCAACAAGGGGACTGGCTGCCATCAGGATCCATGTGGAAAGAGTCATCGGCCTGGTCAGGAACAAGTACACCATCCTTCAGACCACCATCCCACTGTGTCTCTGCCAAGCAGCCACTCAAGGACAACCTACCTCCCTTGACAAGATGGTAACAGTTTGCTGTGCTCTTTATAATATTTGCCCATTTGCCCAGCTGATGAGTGCGCAACGCACGAAACAGGCCTGTACTGCAATGTATTAAAACTTTTTTTCCTGTATCTGTGTTGATAAATATATATATATATTCTGCACAATCTACGGTATTTGCATGTGTTCAGTGATGTCAGATGAATGCGTACAGACCATAAAGACAAAAGAAAAAAGAGCAACAGTAGATCAGGGGCCTTATAACATTTATTCCAATTACAGCGTCCAACTTAAAAGGTGCAGGAGCCAGAGCCAGCAGAGGGTTGAGTGGGTGAAACCAACCATTTCCATCTCTGGTACAAACAGAGGTTAAAAAGCTATGGAGGTGGAGGCAGTAACAATGCAGTATTCCTTTAATTTATCATCAGAATCTGATCTTCTTCTTCTTGCACTCTAGACATTTCCAACTCTTTGGTACCCTGCTCCGCTTCAGACAAGACTTGTGGAAGTGCTTTCGCTTACATCGCTCTGATGTGCAAGAGAGGACATTGTCTGCATTATCAGTAGACACTTGGGACACAAATATGGCGGCAGGCATTTTAGAAGTGACGTATTTGGTACCCATGAATAGGCAGAGGCATGGGTGTGCTATGGGTTCCCAAGTCTCCTATCCAGGGACACCACCTAGCCATTGGTTCAGATTTGTGGATGACACCAGGGTCAAAATTAAATCTCAAGGTGCACCACATTTCACTGACCACATTAACTCTGTGGACAACCACATCAAGTCCACCAGGGAAGATGTGAGAAATGACAGGTTAGCCTATGTAGACTGTGAAATTGCAATTGGTGATGGTGGACATTTGACTGTTGGATTGCAGTGGAGGTAGTCTGTTTAAAATCACAAATCGACCCTACCCTTAGCAAGGGGGACTAAGAGTACATCTGCCACCATCTTACATGCTGTGATTGATTTTTATTTTTATTTTGGGCACTCCAGACACCGGCTTGCCCTACTTAGCTTGCTGCCACCACAACCCTGCCCTGGAGAAGCGGCTGATGATGAGATGAGATGATGATTTTTATTTTGATATACTATATTAATCCCTGTGGGGAAATTCCTCTCTGCATTCCTATCCTAGCTGTGTAGCTAGGAGCAGTGGGCAGCCGCCATGCAGCACCCGGGGACCAACTCCAGTTTGGCTTGCCATGCCTCAGTCAGGGGCACAGACAGGAGTATTAACTCTAACATGCATGTCTTGTTGATGGTGGAGGAAACCGGAGCACCTGGAGAAAACCCACCACAGATACGAGGAGAACATGCAAACGCCACACAGAGGATGACCTGGGATGACCCCCAAGGTTGGACAGCCCTGGGGTTTGAACCCAGGACCTTCGTGCTGTGAGGCGATAGCGCTAACCAATGTGCCACTTTGCCATCCAAACATTCCCAAATCCTCAGTGAATAGTACATATGGCCATTGTAACGCTAGTTAATGGTCATGCCCATATTTGCATAAGAAACTGATCATTTGTTTCGGTCATTATGCAACTGTATTGTTTATAGGGGTGGGGATACCTACAGTCAGTTGGGACTGAAGAGGTAATTTAGATGAGTGTTGAAACGTTTCTCTCAAGTGTGTCCAGATTAACTGATTCAACTTTCTGTGATTTATTGTCATGTGTTGGAATACAATGAATTTCTTGTGCTCTGGCTCTCTCTGCTTTAACACAAAGGACAAGGACAAAGGACACACCATTCCCAAAAAAGACAACACTACAGGCCTACACAGACTATGTACACAATGAATATACACAATATACATTATACGATAACACGGCAATTTAAGGTGCTTGTGGGTGCATCAGCTGTTCAGCAGCCTGACTCCCTATGGAAAGGAACTATTACTGAGATGGGTGGTGTGTGATTTGATTTTTTGATAATGTTTTTTAGATGAAAGGAGTAAGAACAGAACATGAGCAGGGTGGCTGGTGTCCTTAATGATGTTTCGGGCTTGCATTTTGCAGCGTGTGGTGTAAATGTTATGAAGTTGAGGTAGTTCCATGCCAATGATTTTTGCTGCTGTCTTTGAGTCTTTTGAAACAGTCTGCAGTCCTGAGCAGTCAGGTTTCCAAACCACACTGTGATACAGACTCAAAGAAAACAGCAACCACACAATCTTTATTTGCATGAGCTTTCCTAATGTCAGATTCCAGGCATATTAATGGCTCTACAGTTCTATGTCCTCTTCTAAATCCACTCTGACTTGGTGTGAATAAGTCATTTTCCCCCCATTATGTTACTCTTCCTGTTATCATCCTTAACATGGTCTTGCAAATATGTGATGTTCGAGGTATAGGCCAATAATTATCTGGACAGGTAGGGTTTTTCCATGTTTTTTTGGTTGGAACAATAACCGCTTCTTTCCACACTCCTGGAACCTCGCCTTCTTCCAAGACCCTATTATACAACTCAGTAATTTTGTCTTTTCCAGGAGCTATACTTTTAGGGCCCTTCTTAACTAATGAATGGTGAAAGGTGCATCTACTGTACTCTGAGTCTCATATTCTCATACACTTTAGGATGTCTATCTAATGTTTACTGTCTTTTGATCTTACCTCCTTTTGTTAACTGACCTGTGGACATTAACAAAATTCTTGGCTAACATTTCTGCCTTCTCCATATCCTCACAAGAAATTTCTTTCCCTTTTTGTAACTCTAGATGCTTCTTCTCCTGTCTAATTCCTCTTGTCCTTTTTTATCATTCCCCATACTTTATCTAATGGTGTTGTTCTTCCGATACTTGAACAATATCCTCTCCAGTATGACCTTTTTGCTCTTTTGTTTTCCTTGCTACTGCTTGAGCCTATTTATACTAATAAATTCTGTAGCGAATGTCTACTTTTTAATTCTTTAAAAAATCTTTCTTGGGCGTCTGGGTAGTGCAGCCTTCTATTCTGTTGCCTATCAACACGGGGATCGCCGGTTTGAATCCCCGTGTTACCTCCGGCTTGGTCGGGCGTACTTACAGACACAATTGACCATGTCTGCGGGTGGGAGGCCGGATGTCGGTATATAAAAAACAACTTGATTGATTGATGTGTCCTGGTCGCTGCACTAGCGCCTCCTCTGGTTAGTCTGGGCACCTGTTCGGGGGGGGGACTGGGGGGAATAGCGTGATCCTCCCACGTGGAGACGTGGTAGTCTGCAGCCCTCTCTGGATTGGCAGAGGGGGTGGAGCAATGACCGGGGCGGCTCGGAAGAGTGGGGTAGTTGGACAGGTACAATTAGGGAGAAAACGGGGGGGGGGGCAACAAAAAAAATCTTTCTTTACTTATTGCCTTAGAGAATTCTTCATTCCATCATGACACCATCTTAACTTTCTTTTTACTAATACTTTTCCCAATAGTTTGCGATGCTCTTTTTATCATAGCTGTGATAACGTTTTCAGTTATTTCATCTACTTGTCCTGGCATGACTATCTTGTAGCGAGACCAATGTAGCGAATTCGGGGGGCAGCCCTGGAATCGCCGCAGCCAGGACACAAACCCAGATCTCCCGCACCACGGGTGACAAGGTTAACCAGTCGACTAAAGGGGTCCGACCTGTTAGCCAAGAGCTAGCGAGTCTGCTTATCTGTGGTCGTTACACTACCTCCCCTCCCCTCCCCTCTCCTCCCCTGCCAATGATGTTATCATTTAGTATCTCTTAATTACTAGCTACAGCTAATTCACTGGACACCAAGGTAAGATCTACAGCTGACTCTACTGCGTTGCTGAAATTAATCCTAATGTCTTGCCCATTGTTTAAACAAAGCAAAATCTTTTTACCTCTCTTAGTTCCTCTATAGTCTGTCAAGTGTACGTCTGTTATCCTCCCTCCTCATAATGCATTGTGGGCATTGAAATCACCACACCACCTTACTTTGTTTCCTTGTTCAAACCTCACTAATTCCTCAATCCTGATTCTTCAACAGGGATTATACAACTATCTTTCTTTTATTCACCCAAATCTCAGTAACTACTACCTCTAAATCAGTATTGTGATTCATTAATACCCTCCCATAAGATATTCCTTCTTTGATAAAGGTTGCATAGTCCAGATGTGGTTTTAGCCAGGTCTCTTGAAAGCAGATAACTTCTGGTTTATCATCTAACTGTTTTATATATATATATATATATATATATATATATATATATATATATATATATATATATATATATATATATATATATATATATATATATATATATATATATATATATATATAATCACAATAAAGCTTCTGGCATTCCGTTTTAGAATGAGGAAAACCATGATGTTTACTTCCTGCAGCAGCTGAAGAAGTTCAACCTGCCAAAGGCAATGATGGTGCACTTTTACACCGCCATCATTGAGTCCACCCTCACCTCCTCCATCACTATCTGATACGGTGCTGCTGCTGCCACTGCCAAGGACAAGGGCAGGCTGCAGCGTATCATTTGCTCTGCTGAGAAGGTGATTGGCTGCAACCTGCCATCCCTCCAGGACCTGTACGCCTCAAGGACACTTGAGGCGAGCAGGAATAATCATGGTCGACCGTTCCCACTCAGGCTATGGTCTCTTCAAAACACTCCCCTCTGGCAAGAGATTAAGGTCTACAAAAACCAGAACCTCGTGCCACAAGGACAGCTTCTTCCCCGCAGCAGCAGGCCTTTCCAACAAGGCTCCAGACACCCACAGATACTGACACTGTCCCCCACCCCCTTTAACCCTCTCCCCCCAACACAACACGACATACACCTATATACATGCACACACTCACATGTACAAACAGTGCAATATATCTGCTGTATATATGCTGTAAATGTCTTCCTGTACTCTACCCTCTGTACATGGATACTTTGCATAAAGCCTGCACTACCCTGTAAATAACTCTTATTCTACAACAACTTCCCATTCTCTAAATAACTTCTTTCTAAAAGTTCTCATTTAACATTTTGTAAATAGAGTACTTGGCATAGTCCCAGTGTTTCCACATTATTGCACCTTATTTCACCTATTTTATTTTGTCTGGTATATACACTACCGTTCAAAAGTTTGGGATCACCCAAACAATTTTGTGTTTTCCATGAAAAGTCACACTTATTCACCACCATATGTTGTGAAATGAATAGAAAATAGAGTCAAGACATTGACAAGGTTAGAAATAATGATTTGTATTTGAAAAAGATTTTTTTTACATCAAACTTTGCTTTCGTCAAAGAATCCTCCATTTGCAGCAATTACAGCATTGCAGACCTTTGGCATTCTAGCTGTTAATTTGTTGAGGTAATCTGGAGAAATTGCACCCCACGCTTCCAGAAGCAGCTCCCACAAGTTGGATTGGTTGGATGGGCACTTCTTTGAGCAGATTGAGTTTCTGGAGCATCACATTTGTGGGGTCAATTAAACGCTCAAAATGGCCAGAAAAAGAGAACTTTCATCTGAAACTCGACAGTCTATTCTTGTTCTTAGAAATGAAGGCTATTCCATGCGAGAAATTGCTAAGAAATTGAAGATTTCCTACACCGGTGTGTACTACTCCCTTCAGAGGACAGCACAAACAGGCTCTAACCAGAGTAGAAAAAGAAGTGGGAGGCCGCGTTGCACAACTGAGCAAGAAGATAAGTACATTAGAGTCTCTAGTTTGAGAAACAGACGCCTCACAGGTCCCCAACTGGCATCTTCATTAAATAGTACCTGTTAGAGCCTGTTTGTGCTGTCCTCTGAAGGGAGTAGTACACACCGGTGTAGGAAATCTTCAATTTCTTAGCAATTTCTCGCATGGAATAGCCTTCATTTCTAAGAACAAGAATAGACTGTCGAGTTTCAGATGAAAGTTCTCTTTTTCTGGCCATTTTGAGCGTTTAATTGACCCCACAAATGTGATGCTCCAGAAACTCAATCTGCTCAAAGAAGTGCCCATCCAACCAATCCAACTTGTGGGAGCTGCTTCTGGAAGCGTGGGGTGCAATTTCTCCAGATTACCTCAACAAATTAACAGCTAGAATGCCAAAGGTCTGCAATGCTGTAATTGCTGCAAATGGAGGATTCTTTGACGAAAGCAAAGTTTGATGTAAAAAAAATCTTTTTCAAATACAAATCATTATTTCTAACCTTGTCAATGTCTTGACTCTATTTTCTATTCATTTCACAACATATGGTGGTGAATAAGTGTGACTTTTCATGGAAAACACGAAATTGTTTGGGTGATCCCAAACTTTTGAACGGTAGTGTATATTTTATTTTATTTTTTTAACTTTAACCTTACTGTTGCTGTTAATTTTTCCCTCATGCAACAAAATACCAAGTCAAATTCCTTGTATGTTCTTGAACTACTTGGCAATAAATACGATTCTGATTCTGATATTAATCACTATACTGCAATAAGCCATCACTGGGAACTGACATCTTGTGCAACATTTCTACAGTCACATCCTTTATGTCCAGATACTCATCTGCTGCATCAGCTATAGTCTCAAGTCTTGACTTTTTTTCTTATCTGTTGCATAGTAACATTCACAACCTTTCTGATGATGGCTGCAAAGTTAAACTTATCCATTATCAAGGTGTTATCTTCTACTGCACACTTATGTAAACGCTTCATGGGACTTGGATTATGCATCTGGGGTATTCTAGGGAAGTCCCTTGTAGAATTGATGTTTAGGGTGAATGGATGTGGCTTCGCTGTCATACCTTGTGAGATTTGCTTGCTGCTTCAGTATATGATAGCTTGTTTCGCACTTTATATCTCTGAATGTCCTTTGTTCTTTTGCTGTACTTCACAACCTTGATAAGCAGCATTATGCCCCCCACCAAAGTCACAACATTTCAATTTAGCATTGCACAACCACCATATTCATATTCACCAGCACATTTGGCACACTTGGTTTTGCTTTGCACTGACCTGCCACATGCCCAGTCCTTTGACATTTAAAGCATCTTAATGGCTTGGGAACGTATTCCCTGACAGGAAAACTCATGCACCCGACCATTACCTTCTGTCGCATGGTTCCTTCAAACGGAAGTAGAACAGACAAGCTATCAACTATTCTACCCTGATCTAGTTGGTAGGTGCTTTACTACAGTCACTTTACCCCCTTTGATTTCCTTCGTGAAGTCTTCCAGACTGATTTCTAAAGGGACTCCACTAATCACGCCACATATCTTCCAATCTGTCCCAGGGATCTGACTTTTAACTGGAACTCCATTCACGGTCTTCATCTTTGGTATCTTTTCTTATTGGATGACATTAGCTGTTTCAACCAACATCCTTCGTTTGCTCAAAAATCTTGCTTGTTTAACTGGACCAATTTCTTCATGAATAGTCTTGGTGAACTTCATTGGATGTAACTTGTTACTGGATTGTTCGCCAGACTCTACAATTACGTTCTACTCTTCGGTCTCGTTTCCTCTTCTTTTCTTTTCTTTTTTTTTTTGATTCATCCTGGGTTTCTGATTCACTGTAACTGGATACAGAATTCTTCTTCCTTGCATTCTTTGGTCTTACTTCAGTCCATTCTCTCTGATCTTCTGATTCACTCGCCATAGGCCCACTGTTTTCCAAATTCACCACTCCAGGACTCAAAGACTCCATCCTCCCTCCTCCTCCCCCTCCTGAAACTAGGCTGGTGCGGGTGGTGCCTCTTAACAACTGCAGTCGCCCAGACTTCCGTCGTTGGAAATGCACCACAGACCAGGCGTTGCCTAGCAACAGCTGGATGAAAGTGAGTGCAAAGGGGCTGTGCGGCAATGTTGAGGGTGTGTACTCTGCTTAAGAAAACCACGTTGGCTACCTTGGGATTGCTGTCAAAAATGTCGAGCAAGTGAATCCCTGAATGCAACATTTAGCACACATTCTATCACAACGAATGAGCTGAACAGAAAGGCAAAGCTAATTTGTTGAATCTTGGCAGTACCAGTCAGTCAGAAGCTGTAACTAACAAACGTGCACATACGGGAGGGAGTATGTACACACCATGCAGCACTGGTGCTAAATTTATAAGAAACAAGTGTAGCAGGAGAAAGTAGCAGTTAGATAAGTCATACAAGTATGAGAAGGAAATAAGGGTTCAATAGTTGTTTATGAGGGTGGGGATACCTACAGTCAGTTGAGACTGGAGAGGTCACATAGATGAGTGATCAAATATTTCTCTCAATAAACGTTGCATCCAGAAGAACTGATTCAACCTTCTGTGATTTCCCTTCCCTGGATTATTGAGCATGCATAAAGACATTGAATCAGATTTATTGCCAAGTAGTTCAAGAACATATAAGGAATTTATCTTGGTATGTTGGTGCAAGAGGGTAAAATTAACAGTAAATGGCAAAGATAAGAGTTAAGAATACTATATATATATATATATATATATACACACACACACACACACACGATAAGATAAATAAAAATAAGGCGCAATAAGGGGGAAACACTGGGAATATGGCAAGTTTCAAAATAAATGAGAATTTTAAAGAAGTTATTTACAGAATAAGTTATTTTTAGAATAATAGATATTAGAATAGTGCGGTCTTTATATTAAGTGTCCATGTACAGAGGGCACAGCAGGGCAGATAGACTGTGTTTGTGCATGTGAGTGTATGTGCATGTATGTAGGTGTATGTCATGTTGTGTTGGGGAGAGAGGGTCAAAGGGTTGGAGGTGGGTGGGGGGCAGTGTCACTATCTGTGGGTGTCTGGGGGCTTGTTGGAAAGACCAGCGCACACAACACCGTGTAGCAAAGCGTGCAAAGAGGCATGCTCGCAAAGCTACCCCTGTCCCACCCCCCCACCCCCCCAGCACCACTTTTACATGCCTGGTCTGCAGCCACAACGGTGCATCCAGGATCGGACTATTCAGCCACCAAAGGTCTCACAAATAGGAGAAGATGGTCATCATCAGACACGATGGACAACCAGCAAGCAAGTTGGAAAGGCCTACTGCTGTAGGGAAGACACTGTTCTTGTGGCACAAGGTTCTGGTTTTTATAGACATTAGCCTCTTGCCAGAGGGCAGTGTTTTGAAGAGACCATGGCCTGAGTGGAAAGGGTCGACCACGATCGTCCCTGCTCACCTCAGATCATGGTCGACCCTTTCCATCCACTGCCCCCTAGAGAGGCTAAGGTCATATGTGTATCAAGGATGGCTTGAGTGTAGCATCGTGGATTGCAGAAGGTTTGGAGTTTGCTGTTGGATTTTTTTTTTCCTACGCATTTAGTACAAACATGTTATCAAATATTGAAATAATTCACACGACATTTTTATGCGCAGGAATAGTTGTGATGTTTATGGCAATATTTAAGTGTGGATTTGAAAGCATTACATGGTTAAATGGAGAAAAAGTAATTTATGGAGAATATGTAGCATTGATGGCAGCTTGGGGGGGGGGGGCAGGATGGGACAATGGCAGAATGTGTCAGTAATACACAGGATCTGATGTGAAATCCCTTGTGCTGATTATTAGGGGCCGACACACGGAAGCCCTGTTAAGCCAAACAACTTTGCACACATGCCCCCTACATTTAAGGAGAGGGCATCGAGTGGTACCATCATTAAATCTCCATAGACCCAGTTCCAAATGGTTTAGTTGGCTACCAAACACCAACAACCACTGAGAGCCAAAGTGAGCATTTCAACGGGATTATAAAGTGGGTGCCTCGCTTCTCACATATTTTCTGAATTAGATCCTCGATACTTCCAGAGGGCTGAACAGTGAGTTGTGGCATCCCAGAACCACCAACTCCCCCTCCATACTGTGTAAGAAAACACGGTCTTCACTCGGGTTCAAAGAGAGATCAAGTAATAATTTTGGGTTTATCTGGAATAAATGAGAATGCAGCACCAGAGAGCAACAAGTCAAAGAAATAGCTGCATATGCATAGGGGAGAGAAAAGATGCAAAGGTGTCAGAATGAAATCCCTGAAACCCTGCTCTGAGATTTTTTTTTTTTATAGAGTATGAAATGACCCAGACGAGAGGCGCCTTACCAAGGCCACACCCCACAGACAAAACTTGTGCTAGACTCCCTCTTAAATCGAGGTACTCCCTTTCACCCGGCATTACGCAGACACCAGCCTCTTCACTTGTTTATTCTTTCAGTTCAACCTCAGATCGTATAGTCTTACTGGAATCCTGGCACGGGCCTGTACCATAAAAAAATGAATTATCGTAGCAAATTATGTCTAAATAACAGTTATAAATCACTCATCCCAGCATTAAAGGATTACTGGACAGTTAAATATGATCGCAGATTTTTACAGAGAGCTGATTATGTGGTAAATTCCACTTCAGTATCCACCTCGGAAAACCTCTGCCTACCACGATCCTGCAAGTTAATTCAGTCAAGGACAACACTTCAACCACACCAATACCATCGGATATGAAAAGTCTACACATCCCTGTTCAAATGGCAGATTTTTGTGATGTAAAAAGAAAGAAACCAAAATAAATCATGTCAGAACTTTTTCCACCCTTAATGTGAAATTGCAACCTATAGAATTCAAGTGAAAAACAAACAAACCTGAAATCTTTTAGGGAAAACAAAAACAAAAACTTACAATAACCTGGTTGCATAAGTATGTTCACCCCAAAACTAATACTTTATTGCAGCGTCTCTTGATTTTATTGCAGCACTCTGTCTTTTTGGGTAAGAGTCTATCAGCTTGGCACATCTTGACTTGGCAATATTGTCCCTCACTTCTAGATACGTCAAATTGTGAGGGCATCTCCTGTGCAAAGCCTGTGGTTAAAACTGTGAGGACAAGGACCAACAAGTCAAAACTGGTGTTTCAGGCCTGCTTTGACTGCAGTGATTGGAGTGTTTTTGAGGCTGCATCTACAGACCTGGAGGAACTTATTGACACTGACATTTTACATCGGCTTTTCCGAGTACATGTGTGTGCCCACCAAAACTTTCTGCACCTTCAATAACAATAAGCCCTGATCACAGCAAAACTCAGGCAGCTTTGTCAGGCCAAGGAGGCCTACAGGAGAGGAGACTGACAAAGGCGATCAAAAGGGAGTACACTGAAAGGTTGAGAAACAGGTTTTCAGCTAATGGATCCTGTGTCTGTGTGGAGAGGCCTGCAGGACATCACCAACTATAGGAGATCATCTCCCCCGCCCCCCACACACACTGAAGAGAAGCCATCAACTGGCCGACGACCTGAACATGTTTTAGTGTAGGTTTGATAAGACCACTCTCACACCCCTCACCCTCTCCAGCCACATCACACAACCAACTGCATCCCCTGCCAGCCCTTCACTCCTTCCCACTCAGGATATATGAAGAAGATGTGAGTCAGCTCTTCCAGAGACAGAAGACCAAGAAGGCACCAGGCCCAGATGGCATGTCTCTATCCTGCCTGAAGGTCTGTGCTGGCCAGCCAGTCCCCATCTTCACACTGATCTTCAACAGATGACTGGAGCAGTGTGATGTCCCCTCCTGCTTCAAAAGCTCCACTATAGGAGTGTCCGGGTGGCATGGCAGTCTATTCCGTTGCCTACCAACATGGGGGTCTGCTGTTTGAATCCCCGTGTTACCTCCAGCTTGGTTGCACATCCCTCCAGACACAATTGGTCGTGTCTGCGGGTAGGAAGCTGGATGTGGGTATGTGTCCTGGTCACTGCACTAGTACCTCCTCTGGTCAGTCGGGGTGCCTGTTTTGGGGGGGAAGAGGACCTGAAGGGAATAGCATGATCCTCCCACATGCTACATCACCCTGGCAAAACTCCTCACTGTCAGGTGAAAAGAAGCTGGCAACTCTACATGTATCAGAGGAAGCATGTGGTAGTCTGCAGCCTTCACCAGGGGGGAAGGCTGCAGAAGGGGTGGAGCAGCAGCCAGGATGGCTCAGAAGAGTGGGGTAATTAGCCAAGTACAATTCGGGGAAAAAAAGGGGGGGGGGCTCCACTATCATCCAGGTCCCCAAGAAACCCTGTGTTTCGGGATTAAATGACTACAGGCCCATCGTCCTGATATCTGTGGTCATGAAATCCTTTGAGAGACTGGTGTTGGCCCACCTGAAGGACATCCCAGGCCCCCTGCTCGACTTCCTGCAGTTTGCCTTACTGAGCAAACAGGTCAGTGGATGATTCGGTCAACATGGGACAGTACTATATCTTGCAACACCTCGAGTCCCCAGGGACATATGCAAGAGTCCTGTTTGTGGACTTCAGCTCAGTGTTCAACACCATCGTCCCAGACGTCTCCCACTCCAAACTCACCCAGCCCATTGTACCAGCTCCCATCTGCCAGTGGATCAAAAACTTCCTAACAGACAGGAGCCAGCAGGTGAGACTGGGGAAAATAACATCCAGAACCAAGACAATCAGCACTGGCGCCCCCCAGGGATGTGTACTGTCCCCTCTGCTTCCTCTACACAAATTACTGTATCTCAGGAGAGCCATCTGGTAAACTCCTGAAGTTTGCAGACGACACAACAATCATCAGCCTCATCCGGGACAATGACAAGTCTGAATACAGACGGGAAGTTGAACTGCCGGCCCTCTGGTGTGGTCATAACAATCTGGAACTGAACTTGCTCAAAACTGTGGAGATGACAGTGGACTTCAGGAGGAGCCACCCAACACTGCCCCCCTCACCATACTCAACAGCACTGTCTGCTGTGGAAACTGTGAAGGCAATTTGTCTGCCATATAATCATATATGATGTTTGATTACTTTTAATCTTTGACCATGTATGATCTCTACTGTGTTTAGCTTTAATCTATATTGCTAAGATAGATGCTTAAAGCTCGTGTGTACAGAACAAAGGTAGTGTTATGAAGTGTCTTCTCCATATAAACTAATAAAGACCTATAGTTAACTGTTATCTGATAGTAGGAGGAATGTATGATGGGAAGCTTATTTGAGTGTAACAAGGTCTGAAGGAACGGCCCTGGACAATTACAAACTGGAAGACGAGGACAAGAGGAGACCTGACCTATGAACTCTTTGAACAATATGCCAGTTCTGTTATCCACTGGGATGACAGTCCAGCAAAAAAGATAAGCTACTTCCTCCAAACAGGATTAGGGAGAAACTCTGGGTACATACCATATGATTGCAACAATAAGCATGTTTGTGCTGCAAGGTATAAACGATGTGCGCTCAGAGATCAAGGCATGCACTTAAGTAGCTACACTTTGTGCATCTGTTCATTAACATATTAAAGTGTGACAATACTGTAAGAGAATTTTTGTCTCGACCTCATTTATTGTCAGAGTGGAATTAAATAATTGCTTTGACAAAACCTTCAGGTTTCTGGGATCCACAATCTCCTAGGACCTAAGGTGGTGTCCAACATAGACACAATCATTAAAAAGGCCCAGCAGAGGATGTTCTTTCTCCATCAGCTCAGGAGGGTTCAGCCTGCCTCAGGAACTGCTGATTTCATTCTACTCTGCAATAATCCTGTCTGTTCTCTGCACATCCATCAATGTCTGGTTTGGAGCGGCCACCAAGCAGGACAGGGACAGACTACAATGGACAGTCAAGACTGCAGATTAAATTATTGGTGCCAACTTGCCTTCCATTCAGGACTTATACATCTACAGGATCAGGAAATGGGCAGGCAAAATCACTGCAGACCCATCACACCCTGGTCACCACCTGTTCCAACTCCTCCTCTCTTGTAGGTGCTATGGAGTACTGCATGCCAAAACAACCAGACACAAGAACAGTTTCTTTCCATTAGGCTGTCACTCTGATGAACACTTAACATCGTTACCAGTAAATCCAAGTACATGGTATATACTGTATATTGTACATATAAATACATTCTGTCATGTCCACTTACCTCATATATATATCAACACAGATTCAGGGGGAAAAAGTTTTAATGCATAGCAGTACAGGCCTGTTTCGTGCGTAGAGCATTCATCAGCTGCTAATGTGGTTCAACAAAGAATCATACAGTTTACGTTGCCCAGTGTCACGCCCCTAATTTTGGTTGGACAGCAATCAATCAGATGAGGAAACATTTAAACTATAACAACCAATGGGGTAGGTACTTATGATGCACAGCAACCAATGGAGGGGTAGAAAACATTACAACCAGTGGGTTAAGGGACCGGGGCTTGTTTTGAAAAACATTTAGGGACCAGGGCACTGTTGAAATGGCGTACATTAAAAATATAACAAGGTAATTTATGTGAATTATATAGTGGGGTGGTGTTGGGGCACAGTTGGAAGGACAGGCGGTTAAAAGTGAATAACATTGATTATCTCATTACAATGATTATCTCATTACAATGGCACCTGTCAAGGGGTGGGATATATTTGGCAGCAAGTTGAACAGTCAGTTCTTGAAGTTGATGAGTTGGAATCACGAAAAATGGGCAAGCGTAAGGATCTTAGCAACATTGACAAGGGCCAAATTATGATTGCTAGATGACTGGGTCAAAGCATCTCCAAAAAGGCATGTTCCTGGTATCCAGTGGTCAGTACCTACCAAAAGTGATCCAAAGAAGGACAACCAGTGAACCGGCAGCAGGGTCATGGGCGCCCAAGGCTCATTAGTGTGTGTGGGGAGCAAAGGCTAGCCCATCTGGTACAATTCCACAGAAGAGCTTTTGTAGCTCATATTGCTGAAAAAGTTAATGCTGGCTATGACAGACAGGAGTCAAAACATGCAGTGCATCACAGCTTGCTGTATATGGGACTGCATAGCCACAGACCAATCAGAGTGTCCATGATGACCCCTGACCACCGCCGACAGCACCTACAATGGGCATGTGAGTGTCAGAACTGCACCATAGAGCAATGGAAGAAGGTGGCCTGGTGTGATAAATCACATTTTCTTTTACATCATCTGGACGGCTGGGTGCATGTACATAATTTACCTGATGAAGAGATGGCACAAGGATGCACAATGGGAAGAAGACAAGCTGGTGGAGGCAGTGTGATGCTCTAGGCAATGTACTGGTGGGAAACCTTTGGTCCTGGCATTCATGTGGATGTTATTTTGACACAAACCACCTACCAAAACATTGTTGCAGACCAAGTACAACCCTTCACAACAACAGTATTCCCTAATGGCAGTCGCCTCTTTCAGCAGGATAATGTGCCCTGCTACACTGCACACATTGTTCAGGAATGGTTTGAGGGACATGATAGAGTTCAAGGCGTTGCCTTGGCCTCCAAATTCTCCAAATCTGATTGCGCATCTGTGTGGATGTGCTGGCCTCAACCTGCTCCCTACTCTCACAACAGATCACAGTGTCATCTGTGAACATCATAGTTCACAGAGACTCCTATCTGATTTTGTCTGTCAACCTGTCCATCACCACTGCTAACAACAATGGATTCAGAGCTGATCTTTGATGTAATCTCACCACCACCTCGAACCCATCTGTCACTCCTACCAAACACCTCACCACTGTCACACTTCCTTTATACATATCCTGCACCACTCCTACATACTTCTCTGCCACTCCCGACTTCCTCATACAATACCACACCTCCTCTCTTGGCACCCTGCCGTATGCGTTCTCTAAATCCACAAAGACACAATGCAACTCCTTCTGGCCTTCTCTATACTTCTCAATCAACGTTCTCAAAGCAAACCTCACATCTGTGGTGCACTTTCGTGGCATGAACCCATACTGCTGCTCGCTAATCGTCACCTCTCCTCTTAACCTAGCTTCCACTACTCTTTCCCATATCTTCATGCTGTGGCTGATCAACTTTATACCTCTGTAGTTACTACAGCTCTGTACATCACCCTTATTCTTGAAAATCAATACCAGTACACTTCTTCTCCACTCCACGGGCATCCTGTCACTTTTCAGGATTGAACAGTCTAGGTAAAATCTAGTTAAAATCTAGTTAAAAACTCCACTGCCATTTTCCTAAACATCTCCATGCCTCCACATGTGTGTCACCTGGACCAAACGCCTTTCCACTCCTCATCCTCTTCATAGCTGCTCTCACTTCATCCTATTCCCACATCATCCAGCTTTCTCTCTCTGTCTCTCTCTCTCACTTATTGTCTTTTTTTATCCATCCATCTATCCATCCATCCATCCATTATCCAAACCACTTATCCTGCTATCAGGGTCACGGGGATGCTGGAGCCTCTCCCAGAAATCATTGGGCGGCAGGCAGGGAGAATCCCTGGACAGACTGCCAAGCCATCATCGGGCCAACACAAACACACACAGTCACACCTAGGGACAATTTAGTACGGCCGATTCACCTGACCTACATGCCTTTGGACTGTGGAAGGAAACCGGAGCACCCGGAGGAAACCCACACAGACACAGGGAGAACATGCAAACTCCACACAGAGGATGACCTGGGATGACCCCAAAGGCTGGACATCCCAGGGGTTTGAACCAGGACTTTCTTGCTGTGAGGCGACTGCGCTAACCACTGCGCCACCGTGCTGACTTCTTTATTCATTAGCCCCTCAAAGTACTCCTTCCACATTATCAACACACTTTCATTGCTTGCCAGCACATTTACATCTCTATCTTTGACCACCCTAACCTGCTGCACATCCTTCCCAGCTTGGTCCCTCTGTCTAGCCAATCAGTACAAGTCCTTTCCTCCCTTAGTGTCCAACCTGTCATACAACTCAACATACACCTTTTCCTTTGCCTTCACCACCTCTCTCTTTGCTTTATGCCACATGTCCTTGTATTTCTGTCTACTTTCTTCATCTCTCTGACTATCCCACTTCTCCTTTGCCAACCTCTTCCTCCATATACTTTTCAATACTTCCTCATTCCACCACTATGTCTCCTTATCTTCCTTCCTCTGTCCAGATGACACACCAAGTACCTTCCTAGCTGTCTCCCTCACCATATCTACAGTAGTTGCCCAGCCATCTGGCAACTCTTCATCAACACCCAGGGCCTGTCTTAGCTCCTACCTGAACTCCACACACCAGATCATACAACCTCCACCCCTTCCGTGGAGTAGGAAGATGGCGGCGTGAATTCATGTTTGCGGCAGCCTCACCCAGTACTATCCATATAGTGTCTTTGTCCATGTCTGCGTCTAATTTTTTTCTTCGTTTGATGGCTGGGAGAGCTGGTGCTGGATCGGCTGGGAGAGCTTGATCTGTTGCGCCCTGTGGGCTCAGGGACCACAGCCCTGCCTGGAGCTGTGCCCTAAGAGGTAACACCGAGGGCGGTCTGGCAGGATGTGGAAGCGAAGCAGGCTAAGTGAACTGCTAGCCCATGCAGACCGGCAGTTCCAATAACACTGAAGGCGGTCTGGTTGGCGGCCTCGCCTATCCTTGACTGTGTTTTTAGTATCATTGTGTAGAGTGTGGGGAGGTGTGTCGAACATGTCTGGCTGAGAGAGCTAGCGCTGGATCGGATGAGTGAGCTTGGTCTGCTGCATCCTATGGGCCCAAGGACCATGGCCCTGACTGGAGCTGTGCCCAAAGAGGAAATAGCGAGGGCAGTCTGACAGGACATGGAAGCGGGGCAGGCTAAGCTAACTTCTAGCCCATGCAGACCAGCAGTTCTGACAGTCGTTCTGGCTGGCGTTCGTTCTCCTGGACAGTGATTTTTTTATTTTATTTTTTAGTTTAAATATACATGTTAGTTTGGATATATGTGTTCTTGTAGTTCTTGTAGTTTTTGGATGTGTTTTCATCTTTGTGTTTCACTGCTGTGGGCTGGGGGAAACGATGTTTCATTTCATTTCATGTGTGCAAGTGCATGAAATTAAAGGACAAATAAAGTGTTTCTGATTGCTGATTTCCTTCTTCAACTTCCACCACTTGATGCTTGGCTCTGCCTTCACTCTTTTCCTCTTCTTGATCTCCAAAGTCATCCTACAGACCACCACCTGATGCGGCCTGGCTATGTTCTCCCCTGTCACCACCTTGCAGTCTCAAATCTTTCAGCTCGCACCTCCTGCATAAGATATATTCTACGTCAATCTGTGTTCTTCCCTCTTCTTAAAATATGTATTCACCACAGCCATTTCCATCATTTTCGCAAAATCCACCACCATCTGTCCGTCCACATTCCTCTCTTTGACACCATACCTACCCATCACCTCCTCATCACCTCTGTTCCCTTCACCTACATGCCCATTGCTGTCCGCTCCAATCACCACTCTCTCCTCCTTAGGTCCACCCTCCACCAATTCATCAAACTCACTCCAGAATTTGTCTTTCTTTTCCATTTCATACCCAACTTGCGGGGAATATGTGCTGACAGCATTCATCACACCTTCGACTTCCAGCTTCATACTCATCACTCTGTCCAACACACTCTTCACCTCCAACGCACTGTTGACATAGTCTTCCTTCAGGATTACCCCTACCCCATTTCTCGTCTCATCCACACCATGGTAGAACAGTTTGAACCCACCTCTGATGCTCCTGGCCTTACTCCCCTTCCACCTGGTCTCTTGCACACACCGTATATCTACCTTCCTTCTCTCCATCATCTCAGGCAGCTCTCTTCCTTTAGCAGTCATAGTGCCAACATTTAATGTTCCGACTCTCACCTCCACACTCCTACCCTTCCTCCTCTCCCGCTGCCTCTGGACATGTCTTCCCCCTCTCCTTCTCCTTCGCCCAACAATAGCATAGTTTTCACCAGCACCCTGCTGGCCAACAGTACTGATGGTGGTCATTGGTAACCCAGGCTTCGGCCGATCCAGTATGGAAATCTGATTTATGATTCGCATATTTGATTTGGCAAAGATTTTACGCTGGATGCCTTTCCTGACGCAACCCTCCCCATTTATCTGGGGTTGGGCCGGCACAAAGAATGCACTGCCTTGTGCATCCCCAGTGGCTGGGTTGGCATTCCTAATAAATAACGTCTGCCAACAAACATAATGAAGGACTCATCTCACCCAGGCAACCACCTTTTTACTCTGCCGCCCTCTGGGGGGCGCTATAGGTCTTTCAAGACCCGTACTTCCAGACTTTTGAACAGTTTCTACCCAAGTGCCATTAAAGAACTGAACTCCGTTAACAAACTCTAAGGTTTCAATAATATTGTGAAACTGTGCAATAACACCTGTACATCTTCATGTGCAAAAAATATGCTGACTTGGGTTAGTGCAATACACAGACTACTTATCTAGTGTAATAGATATTACACTTATTTTTACACTTATGCATACATTATATGTTGATTGTGCTGCAAATGTGTGTCTATTTGTATTTTGACTATTTGTATATATATATATATATATATATATATATATATATTTGTACCACTGGGGAGTTGCACTTAATTTCGTTGTACAGCTGTGCAATGACAAATAAAGGTATTCATTCATTCATAATGGAAGACAATACATAGAAGATCAAACCTTGCTGTGAATTGTGGGCATGGGATCACTCAAAGATATGTTTGAGCCACTTTAGCCAACAGCTGACATCTACTTTTGATTGCAGAGTTTCGAGATCCCAATAGACTATTTTCTTACTGATGTTTCATATATGGGAGGATAGGAGCTGTGGGCTATGGTGAAGTATTATGACATACCATTTACCAAGAAGAAATTAAGAAAGAAAGAAAGAAAGAAAGAAAGAAAGAAAGAAAGAAAGAAAGAAAGAAAGAAAGAAAGAATGAATGAATGAATGAATGAATGAATGAATGAATGAATGAATGAATGAAAGCCACTTTATTTGACATTGTATTCTTACAACTAATTTGTTCTCTGCATTTAACCCATCCTATTATATAGGAGCAGTGGGCAGCTGCAGTGCCCGGGGACCAACTCCAGTTTATCGTTCCATTGCTTTGGTCAGGGGCACAGACAGTATTAACCCTAACATAAATATAACAGTACAAATAACATGCTAAATTAACCCCACGCATGCTCCTCTGCTTTTTGCTGGCCTTGAACAAGTATCCAAAAACAGAACTCAACTTCTCAACATCGAAGCCTGAGACCTGAAGAGGAGACAAATGTCAATTTGAAATTGGGGGAAAAAAATGTCATGGTAGATTCAACCAGAATTCTAAATTATTCAAATAAAAGATAAGTATTTATGTGATACACTAAGATTTCCTTTGGGAGTGATGAAGAAGGACAGGATTGGGAACGAGTATATTAGGAGGACAGCTCAGGTTGGATGGATTGGAGACAAAGCAAGAGAGGCGAGATTTGGATGGTTTGGACATGTGTGGAGGAGAGACGCTGGGTATATTGGGAGAATGATGACGAATATGGAGCGGCCAGAGGAAGGCTGAAGGGGAGGTTTATGGATGTGGTGGGGGAGGACGTGCAGGTGGCTGGTGTGACAGAGGAAGATACAGAGGACAGGAAGAGATGGAAACGGATGATTCGCTGTGGCGACCCCTAACTGGACCAGCTGAGAGTAATAGTAGTAGTCTTGATGCATGCTCAATAATCCAGGTAAGAAAATCAAAGAAGGTTGAATCAGTTCATCTGGATACAACGTTTATTGACAGAAATGTTTCATCACTCAACTAAGTGACCTCGTCAGTCTAAACTGACTGCAGGTATCCCCACCCATTATAAACAATACAGTTGCATAACGACTGAAACCAACGACCAGTTTCATATGCAATTATGGATGTGACAATTAACGAGCGTTTCAATGGCCATGTATACTCTTCATAGAGGATTTGGGAATGTTTGCAGTCACAACATTGTAAGGCGGTCACATCCATATTTGCATATGAAACTGGTCGTTGGTTTCGGTCGTTATGCATCTGCATTGTTTGTAACGGGTGGGGATACCTGCAGTCAGTTCAGACTGAACAGGCCACTTAGATGAGTGATGGAACGTTTCTGTCAATAAACGTTGTGTCCAGATGAACTGATTCAACCTTCTTTGAATTTCTTACCTGGATTATTGAGCATTTATCAAGACTACTACTATTACTCTCAGCTGCTCCAGTTAGGGGTCGCCACAGTGAATCATCCGTTTCCACCTCTTCCTGTCCTCTGCATCTTCCTCTGTCACACCAGCCACCTGCACGTCCTCCCTCACCACATCCATAAACCTCCCCTTCCGCCTTCCTCTGGCCGCTCCATATTCATCATCATTCTCCCAATATACCCAGCGTCTCTGAACTGATTCAACCTTCTTTGATTTTCTTACCTGGATTACTGAGCATGCATAAAGATAAAATATCAATTACCTTTAAGGCATAAAACATTTGGTGACATTTTATAACATGTCACAATACTTACACTCAATTTAAGTTTCATCTAAACTAACTATTGATTTTGAGACATAAGTTGAAATCAGCCAAATTTACGTTTTAAAGATTTCCGTGGCCTGCAGATTTATCTATGGTGAACCTGATGTACTGACTAGTTTACTGCCCCATACGTTTCATATGGAAGAGCAAGATGTAGGCCACATGTATAAAGCATGTTAATGCTCCCTCGCGAAGCAGAAATAGTAACTTCCATGATTTCCGTCGTTATGCCACTGTGTTGTTTGTAAGTGTAGAGATACCTGCTGTCAGTTGAGACTGAAGAGGTCACTTAGATGAGAGATGAAACGTTTCTCTCAATAGACGTGTCCAGGTGACCTGATTCACCTCTCTGTGATTTGCTTACCTGGATTATTGAGCATGCATAACGACAAAAACTTCCATGGATGCTCCATTTACCCAATCCACAAATAACGTGAATCAAACAGCTGTGGCCGCGATGCACTGTGACCACATCCAATTCTGCTCAGGTAGGCCATTCTACGCCCATCTTATATACTTAAGCACACGCTTGCCTGAAAGGATGGTTTCGTATATCGGTGCTTTTATTTTGAAGGGACAAATTGGCATGGGAAGTATTTCTCCCTCTCTCTCGCCCGCTCTCTCTTTCTCTCTGTCGGTGCCTGCTAACCGGACGCGTCTGAACAGTCCTGCAGCAGCACGTAGCTCCTGGTTAGCTGATGCTAACATCGGCTAACGAGCTAGTCACATTCGACTTTAAACCGGAACGCGTCTTTGCATTGTTAAAATCGTCAAACGTTAACGCTACATTGACCCTTTTAACCACCCGTCTGTGCGGCTGTCGCGAAAAATCCCGTCCGACGAATGTGGATCCACTCTTTAGGAAAACCGCTCTAGTGGTCACTGGACGGAACACAAAAAAAAAAAAAAAAAAACGGTAGGTTATTGTGTGGAATCAGCTAACCATACTGTCCCATGTTAGCTTGCTATTCGTTTTCCCGGCCTTACCCAAGAACGTGGCCAGCTCCCCCAAAGGTTCCTGTGCTAGCAAACGCGTTGGTATGTTTGATCACGGGCTAACCTGTGCGTTTTACCGAGGGGAATAGCTAAACGTGTGAAGATGTTCGCCCCTGAAGCTAGCCGTAATGTTTGCAGCCATCAACAGCGTACGCGAAAAGGGCATTGGCTAAACGCTGCTATCTACTTAGCAACGTGGCTAGACACCTAACGTTAGCAAGCGAGGTGGATGTGTGATGTATTGACAGTGATCATTGCAATAAGGTAGGGCTTTAGTTTGCTTTTCGGGCTTTCGTATGATTTTAATTTTGTGTGTGTGTGTTTACAAACTGCTGACATTTTGTCTTTTTTTCCTGTGGCTGGTAAATCATGTTGGATTAGTATAGAATGTCATTTGATGCATTTACCGCTAACAACTGGGAAGTTTATACAGTGTTAGTCTAGACGTGGCATTGTTTAGGACATTGTTTTAATTTAAGAATAGTCAAAATACTTTAATAGATTGTTTACTGTTACAGGGGTCATGTGATCAACAGCAATATAACACAGTGTCTAAATATTTCACGAAAGGCCAGCGATAAAATTCGTTGGCATCATCCAGTTGTACAGATGATGTATACATACCGCGTTGAATGTGCAGTATTATACTCGAATATGTCATGCATTTACAATAGCAGAACATGCAGTTTGTATCTATGTATTTCACTTTGTCAGCTCTGTGTGCATGTTTGTGTGTTTTACAGGAATTTATCTTCCATGATCAACTGCGGGGGAACACCATAATTTACCTCTGAATTTGGCTGGCTGTTATTCCATCATGCTTGGGTTACAGGGAAACTCTTCATCTTCCAAAGTCTACCGCTGTGTGGCATGTTCAGCCACCTTCACTGGACTAGCATCTTTGTTAGTGCATCAAGCAACCCATGCTAATTCACTATCTAAGGTGCCTGCCCCTCCTCCAGCACAGCCATATTCCAACTTGCATGATAAAGCTGTTCCGTTTAAGATGTTGCCCAACGTGCAACCCACTCCACCAGTTCCCTTACCTGAGAACACCACCCCATCTTTTTATATTTGTGATTGTGGAGAGGAGTTTCAGGACTTTAATCTTATGTTGGAACACAAGCGTTCACATAGCTCAACTCCACAGCTGCTGCAGCCCCTGGATAGTAATACAGCCCCTCCTGTAGGAGATGATTGTGATCAGATGAATCTTGTCCAGCAGAAATCTCTCAACCCTACTGTTAGCCAACCACATTCGTCCCCAAGTTACCCCTCTACATCTCTGTCCCCAGCTCTTGAGGTAACTATGCCCCCTGAGCCTGAAAGCACATTGCCAGATCAAGTGGATGTAGCTCAAAAGGAAGAGGCTACCATTGTGGACAATCCTCAAGATAACAGCAAATCTTCTGAAGATGCAGTTGACAAAGAACCTGAGAATATATCTGCCACAAAAGAGCACCTGCCCGGAGCCAAACAAGACTTGGTTCCCCAGGACAAAACTATTTCTATCCCCAGCAGAGGAATTTCACATAGTTTGCCCAGAAATAACAACTTAATGAAATTGTTGGCAACAGCCTATATGAAACGCTTTCAGCCTCTGCAATCTCAGAGACCAAGTAAGAAAATAGTTGCCCCCAAAACAGAAGTAATCCCAGTTGAGATAGCAACAGAATCAGAGTCTTCCACTAACACCAGTCCTTCTGTTGGAGAGTTAAGACAACTGCTTAAAAAAGCTAGTACAAAGACAAAGGCTCCTGCTGTTGGCAGAATTCTTGATTCTAGTAAGAAGAGCATTGTGTCTCTGACCAAGACCCTCTCCCCTGTCGTGCTTCTTGAAACCAGACAAAAGCTCATTGATCCTGGCAGTAATGGCACACAGGGGCGATATCAATGTGGCCGCTGCCGTAAGGTCTTTCAAGACCTGAAATATTTGACAGAGCATAATTTTCTACACAGGAAAGAAAGAATTAAATGCTGTCGTCATTGCAAACAACTGATTATAGGAAAACTGCCCTTTACAGACAAGCACATCTGTCCACAATTTGCCAGCAGGTTTGTACAGAAGTCTAGCGCTTTCAGAGGAAAGCTGCCCTTTGTCCATAAGATAGGATCATTCCATAATAAGCAAATCTATCTGAATAATAATGCTAAAAAGGTTTTTTTTTGTCCATTGTGCAAGCACAGCTATTCACGGAGGTATAACCTCAAAGTGCACAAGTGTCAGGGCCCAGGTTCATCCCTCCCTCAGCATGCCACTTCCTCCATTCAGAACTCAATATTGTTGACATCAAACAGTCAGGACAATACTGATACAGAGATTACTGATGGGCTTCAAATTTCCAAGAGCATTGCTGTTGGCACTGAAACAACAGATAGTATCAAGGTAGAGATCATTACAGCAAATTCAAAACAATCTGAAATTTCAGATTCAGCCTGGTCGGGTTCAGCCAAAAGCTTCTCACCCTTCTATCTCAAAGCTCCCCTTCTGCAGCAAATTGAGGATGGCTCTACAAGCGGCAACTCACAGCAGCATGAAGAGGATGGTAACACTGATGATGCAGTTTCTCATGAAGACAGGGATAGAGGGCAGTGGACAATGCCCTTGGATGATGAAATGGAAGTGCTTAGTATTGGAGAGGATGCAGACAGTGAACCAGAGGTTAAGCAGTCAGTGTCAGAAGAGTCTGAAAAGCCTGCTCAAATCACACGTTTGCCCTATTTTATCAAAGATGGTGTGAAACGTTACCCTTGCAATAGATGTCAGAAGACCTATAGTAGGCTTTCCACCTTAAGGCGCCATCTTAGGTTGTGTGGATTTAGGTCACATGGATTTGGGGCAACATCGCAGAGTGATGGTGATGTTAGTATTTTAGGAGCCACACAACCATTTACTGATAAGGTGAAACCTTTATTTGATTGTTTTGTCTGCGGGAAGAGTTTTACTCGCAAAGATAATATGTTGGCTCATATCAAGAAATGTATGCTAAAACGAACCACGTCTGGAATGGACAGTGTGACATTACAACCAAATTTCTCAGGCAGTGGATCAGAAGGTCAAATCCAGCAGGATGATGTGGGTAATTGGGGTATCATGTCACTGCCCTCCGTGCTTCCCAGGAGGGTGACATGTGAGTGTGGGGCTGGGTTTACATCTCCAAGGCTACTCCTTGAGCATCTGCAGAAGCATGCGCAGGAGTCCTATACGTGTCCCACCTGTGGTGAGACAGTCAACTCATGGGCAGACTACGAAGTTCATCTGCAGATTCATATGCATCCTCATCACCTGCTATACAAGGGACTGCAGCCACAACGCTCTCAACCTCTGCTGCTCCGTTTTCAACAGCAGACATCTCAGCAGCAACCAGTTCACCCACAGCATCAGCCTCCGTTAAAGCAACCACGCCCATTCCATCTTCCAGGTCCAAGTATTAAAAAGCAGCGGATTGCATGTATGCGATGTAACAATACCTTCTCCAGCCGCTGTTCTCTACGAAGGCACATATCCTTGAATCGATGCAAAGGTGGACAGGTTGGAAATCCACCCAAACCGTATCGTTGCTCACGTTGCAACACTGATCTCCCAAATGCAGTCAGTCTGATATTTCACCAGAGGAGTGGAATTTGTAAGCCAGCCATTAAGCCGGAGCGCTGTCCTGTGTGTCCTCGCTGGTTTGCCAATCTGGAGGGTTTACAGAAACACCTGCTCACACACAACCAATCTCAATCACATCACTGTGATGTCTGTCAAGGTAATTATCCAACCCTCAAATCTCTTAAAAACCACCGCAGGAGAGTTCATCGTATCATGGCTGGAGACTCTGTGCCAAAACCTGAACAGGTATAATTGGACTCTTAATGGCAATTCAGTTCATGCAAGAGCTTTATGTAAATGTAAAATGAGCACATTTTTTTCAAACACCAGTTATTCCTTCCTATTTGCCACTTGTACTTTACAATTACAATTTCATTTTGCAGTCGCTTTTATCCAAAGCGACTGCGTCTTGACAGTTAATACAACACATGCAAGGGTTTGGTCAGGAGGCAACAACGCAAAACTTTGTTTGAAAAGTCATTTCGATGATGTACAGTTAGTCCATTTCTTGTGCTAAAGTGACTTTGAACATATATCAATGCTACTGTAAACATTTTTTAGAGATTACGTAAATTCATATCTTTGCTATTTAGTCTCATTAGCATGTAAATATTCCTGAGTACTTGTCATATTAGAGAAATGAATTTCATCACAAAGTTAGAGATGTAGAGTGTTTGCTTGTTCCTGTTGTAAATAAACAAATACACAAGTGCATTCTGTGTCATTTCACTTTTTGTGATACTCAATTTAAAAGTTTCCATTATGGCCATTTTTGCTTAGAGTGCATGACAGAGTTGATATGAGACTAAAAAATGTTATTTCCATCACCCTGTCAAGAGCATGTCAAAAATTGCTATAACAATTTTGCAGCGAATAGCGTACTGGTGTCAAATGTCCTGGTGATAAAATAAGAGGATAAAACAGAAAATCACAAATACATACATTTAACTTGATATATTTATTTACAGTTTATTTACTTACAGGTTTGATAGATGGCATGATTAAAGAATGCACATGTAGTGATGGCAGCAGCAATAGTGATATATTCCATTCACAGTGAACTGCTCAAGTATTTAGGCAGATACAAAGGTGTGTTATAAATAAAGTGTATTATTTTTATTTTGATGGTTTGTCTTTGAACTGTTCATATTCAGTTGGATAATGAATGTGGCTGAAATGCCAACCGACAGGCTTGAGTTACTAGTTGAGAGTACTTTGTACTTGGCCTCACCATTTCAAGAAGCCAGGACCAAGTCAAGAGGATTTACCTTGATTTTTATACAAATTCTGTATGAATATTTCTTGATATTGGATGTGTAAGTTATCATTTTGGCCTTCGTGCATTTAATAAGTCAACTGAAATACACCTATGTCAAAGTTATTGGTGTAGTGGAGTTCATGGCAGCTTATGACTTAGAGCATTTTTAGAATTATATTTATTAATTTATGGAGTTGTGACATTGCTGCTGTAGTACTTCACGATAGAAATGAACCAAGTGTGTCCTATTATCCTGCTTTATTGTAAGAAACAGCAATAGCGAAAAAGCTTTGTTTGCTGGCATTATTGAGCCATACTCAATTCCAAATATTACCATTTTAAAACAACTATAACTTCAATAAAAAAAAAGATTCTTAAAAGTATCCTCCAATTAACACTTGATCATTTAAGAACGTTGTGTTCATTGTAATCTCGCATCCAATACTAAATGTTTTGCCGTCCAGATATTTTGGTGAAAATATTCAGAAGAGAATCAAAAAAGACATACAAAATATATATGAATATTCCATATTCATGGTGTTTGCTCTAAAGTGTATTTGCATGTCGTGTGACTGCAAGTAATTTTTGTTTTTAAATGGATATTTTTAGATATGAGGTTGATGGTACAGTGAGGATTTTCCAACATTTATAGTGCAATGTTTAATGTATGCAAATTATAACAATACGGGGCTACACTGTTCCCAGGGTTAAGTGTAACGAGCCATCTAAATTCTAACGCAAACTATGACGTGTGGACGAGGAAAATCCCTTTCACTTTGCTGTGCATTTAATCGCCACATCAAGTCAAAAGGCGAGTCGTTAGCTCCAATCCAATAGATGTCAGCACCAACCGGAAGTTGTCTGCTGGAGGCTTGACTCAAGCGCACAATTCATAGAAGAAGACCACTTTGTTTAATGTTAGCATTTGAGCTACCTACTCGTGTCTTACGCCGGTATATTAGAATTGTTTTTTCTTATAACCAAGAGTCGTTTTGTTTTCATGACACAGCGATAACGCGCATCATCAAGACTTCGGTGCTGTAATTTAAAATTTACAGGTAAGCTAATTTATCCGGCAATCGGCTTTGCTAACGTCGTGGTTGTGCACAATATTGGCGCGCGTTGAGCAGACATCGAAGTTGCCCATGTCATTTTATTTGTAAACTTTAATATTTTTTGCCATTGTGTTACCTCACATAGATAGTTAGTACTCTTTTACTTTCTGCTAAGAGAGGAATACTTGTATTTATGTATATATATAAATGTAGTTGTGTATAACTACATATGTAAATCTATTGCTAACATAGTTACCTAGCTTTCACAAGCTCTCAGAAATTTCATCTAGAGCTTTATCTTCGCCCGAGTAGTGAAGCCGTGCAGAACAATTGCTAGTTACAGTCGCCAGATAGTTGACAAACAATGTTATCAACGTATTAACTACTTGGTGTTTGTTTGTTTTTGTTTTTTACTAAAATTGCCAAATCTTTGTGTCCATAGAAGATTTACTCTTAAGCTACAATTGAGGACATCGCTACATCCATTGATTCGTCAAAAAACTACCGTAATCATGCAAAGAGATAGACCGGCGTTGCAAAGATTCTTAGCCGAGATGGCAACCAGACGAAAAAGTCTGATTAAAGACCCGCCCCGCTTTTGCTTTAGTTGTGAGCGGATGTTTCCAAACAGATCATACTTTGAAGAACACACCTGTCCTGCTGCAAATTTCATCTGCTCGTGTGGGACTGAATTTTCTTCATATGTGGACATGTTGGAACACAATTACACACATGAACCAGGCCACAAAAGGCTTGACCACAAGACTATACTGAAGTTTCGAACTGAGAAGCACATAGAGGAGGAGGAGAAGCTAAGAAGGCTAAAGTCAGCTGAGCCTGGCCGTTGGACTGTGCCTAAATTGTGCTCTTTGCCACAACGTCCTTTGGCCATGGGGTCTAAGCCAGCAGTACCCATGAAGTTGTTGCCTCAGCTACAAACCCGTGTGCAATCTGCTCCAACTTCACAAGTGCCTAAGGTGCCTCCTCTGATGCAAAGATCTCTGTTTCCAAATCCTGTGTCACAAGCAACAACCATTAATAACCTGTTTGCGAGTTCATGTCCACCAACAGTAGATCTGTGGACAGTGTATCGGCCAGTGGTGGTAATGGAAACCCAGCGCCAGTATGACAAGAAAAAGCCCTACTACTGTTGTAAATGTGATCAGGCTTTTACATCAAAGAGCAATCTCATCTTGCACCACAATACACACAATAAGGATGGAGTTTTTGGCTGCATAGGATGTGGAATGCTCCTCTGTGGTAAAAAGTCAGTGCCTCGTTACCATCAGTGCAACGCCCCCACTGCTTCCCTCAAGACTGGACTCATCACCGCCCAGCCAATATCTACCAGAAAGCTTGTAAAAGTTGATACAAGAAAAATTCCATATGTGTCTAACAAACAAAATCAACAGCCCGCCCCTCTGTCTAAGGCGTTGCTGTTGAACATACCCACAGGCTCGAAGTCAAAAGAGTGGAAGAGGCCTACACAGGCAATCTCTGTGCCAAATGGACACAGGTGTAGAGTCTGTCATTTACCTTTTAGCGATGTGAGGTTGCTCCAGACACACAAGTGTTTAAGAGCACATGAATTTGGGAAACAACAGGCACTATTTGCCAAACAGTCAAAGAGATTCAGGAAAGTGACAACAGGGCCATATCCCACCCCTCAAATGAATGGCAATAAAGAACTCAGGCTCCCAGCTTTTGATAACAGAAAGACATACAAACATAAGGTAGTTGAGTTGGAAAGTAGGCGAGAGGCACATTCCGTAAATGTAAACAGAGAGATAAATTTGGATGATGACTGTTACATATATGAATGTTCACCAGCCCAACCTACCCAGATAATCTACAAAGTATCCACATCCCTTCCTGTTATTGAGATATCATAAACCCAAAAGAGCATTCCTAGTATGTACAAGACATTTTATTGACTTATGGGAAATGAACAAGGTGCATGAAAATTGTAGTCTGAGTCTTATTGCGCTTTCAGTACTTCCTTCCTCCCCTCCCTCACTGCCACCGCTCTGCTATTAACAGTAAATACAAGGAGACAAATACAGTGGAGGAAAGGAAGGAGCAAGAAATTGTAGAAAATGGAGGACAGTTCATGTGCTATGTTATCACCAAAATAGAAGTTGGCTGTTGAATTGTCCAAACCGTAACTCACCATAAGATGTTGCATAACTTAAACCTCTATTTTAATCTGTTGCTTATATAGGCTTCTGTTTTGTTTTTCATGAGTTTATCACTACATCTCAAGAGGAGGAAGTGTATACGTTTCTGGCAAGTAAATTTTGTCACACGTGTGAAACGTGTTTGTTTTTTTTTTTATTGAAATATACTGCTTGTCGACCAAACAAAAGATTTTTTTTTGAATAGTGTAAGATCAGTTTATTGGTGTGGTTACAGTTGCATTGGCCAAAAACTAGGGGGGGGGGCTCCCTGGGGAGAATACATATGTCTAAACTCCCTTGAAGCAGAACTGAATTAGATGTTTTAAGTCAAGTCAATTTTATTTGTATAGCCCAATATCACAAATTTGCCTCAAGGGGCTTTACAGCAGCACAACATCCATTGCACGTTGTCCGTCTTGGGAGAGAGATCCCTCCTCTGTTGCTCTCCCTGCGGTTTCTTCCTATTTTTTTGTCCCTGTTAAAGGTTTTTTTAGGGAGTTGTTCCTTATGGATGTTGTGTTGCAGTAAAGCCCATTGAGGCACATTTGGGATATTGGGCTGAACAAATAAAATTGACTTGACTTATTAAGCAGCATTTCTCATCTTCAGTATCAAAGCCCTAGGTTACATGGATGCAAAAACAATTGCTCAGTCACAGTGGAAAGGAGGGGGTAGTGGCAGAAAAGTAGATAGAGCTGTGGGACCATGCAAATTTAACAGCATGTGGCCCTTGAGGGTTGGTTATCAGACAATGCAATGTGAACACAGTGCATTTCACCAATATTTGAGATGTTTTGGGAGTTTTCACTGCAGGATGGGTAATGATGAAAAAAAAAGTCATTTTTTTGTTGAGGGATTGTTTTATATTATTGATGCAGCAAAGATGCTAGTATAGGTTTTTTTGTTCCAGCATGTATTTGTTTCTGTGTTTGATGTGTTTTCTATGCGCTTTTTTTTTCTTTAATTAGCCATGCTTATAAAGGCACTATGTATGTTAACATGTATGTACTATGTATCTATGGAGAAAAAGTGGGGAGGTTGACCAACTAAGACCTTTCACATCATACTCTTAACTTGAAATAATCATCTGAAAATGTTTGTATTAACACTGTTGAGTACTAAACCACAGGTACTCTGAAGAGTGACAGTGCAAGCCCTGTTTATGTTGATGTTCTGCACAATAAAAAAAACAACAACAAAAAAACGTGTTGTACCAGAATGTTTTTCTCAGTGTGAATCTCATTGTAGATGGATTGTTTGCTCTTACTGGGCTCCATACATTTTCAGAAGAAAATGCAGTTCAAATAAAACCACTACTTACATGAAAGCTCAACCTGTTCCTTATATAGCAAGTAAATTGCACTCACGATTGCAGAATTGTGAGAATGCTTTCAGTGTACATGCCTGTGAGTTTGAGATTTATCCATTTTCCGGATACCAGTGTGTTTTGAGACACTCATGTAAACCCTTGTTAGGGATGGGCGTTTCCAGCTGACACAAAATATCCTCCACGATACACCCATAGCAACTCCAGTCTGTTCAACCTTTGCTCAAATCTGTGAAAGATAACCATTTGATTTGATTGATTTGCAGAATAATTTCAAATACTGTTGTGGGGGAAAAAAACATTAACGTAAACAAGTTCTGTGTTACGTTTTTAGATTCTTAACTGTTGTAAATTACTGCTTCTTTTCTTCTTTAGCTTTATCTCGCTGTGTCATTATGCTGCCGATGGTTGGTGTTGCGTTAGTGGAGACGGTCCTGTGGGACGCCCTCCCATATCCGAGAGGATGGTGTCTAGCAACAACACGGCTGAAGGCTGAAGGGTGGGACTTAATAGTAAAGCAATTAGACCAATTAATCACCACCTGTAAAAGAAATGAGGACACGGTAAGAGGAATTAAAAAAAAAATTTCTTCCGTTTTTCTCGAATGTGTTTCAAGAACCGTGACTTTTCATTTTTTACTCGTTACGAACGACGTGATTAGTCTCCTAGTTTACGCGTCAGTTTAGTTTTACATCGACTTTTGTTGATTATTAATCTGCTGCTAACGAATCACGGCGCCGCTCCCGCGGTACAATGGGGCGCGCGCGCGCGCGCGCGCGGCCGCGTTGTGCCTCGGCGATGCTCCGGAACGCCAGCAGAGGGCGCAATTCCCAAGCAAATTTAAATAGTCGCAATTCCGCGTCCACTAATGATGAGGTAAACCGGGAAGATGACGAGACGGGGACGTTTCGCTACGTAAGTTGTGTGTGTGGCTTTTTTCTTTTTTCTTTTTTTTTCCTCCCCTCTCTCTCCCTGTCTCGCGCTCTCTCTCGCTCTCGGTCAGCTCAATGTATGGACAGCGATTTGAGGGAACTACGGTCGACTTCTCAGAAAGGGGTAAAAGTTCATCACAGTAGAGGAGATCGTTTTGGGGATTTTGCGCGTTTGCGAGAGGCGCAGGACGACCGCGCAGCGACAGAACATGTGTTGGGTCGGGGCTAGCCAGTGCTAGCTGCTCGGCCAGCGCTCACAGTCTATGGCTACACAAAGCTCCCTGTCCCAGGCAGCCCAGCGAAACCTGTTTTCTCCGCCCGCCACATCTCATCCGGTGAGTGCAGAAAGGGGGATTTGCCTGATAAAACGACAACGCTCCCAAGTCGTATGAACTGGCATCTTGTCTGCGACCCGCACGTCAGATCTTACGGAGCCGGGCCTAAAAAGACCTGCGCGTCTGTTGTGTTAGTGGAGGTTTTGGTTTTGGTTTTTTTTTGTTTTTTTGTTTGTTTTTGTTTTTTGCAGCATGCGTTTGTTAAAATGTCTACAGCGACCCCCATTGTGAACGCCTGTGTGAAAAGAGCAATTTGTTAATAAGTGACGACTGTCTCTGGGTGCTCTTGTGGGGGTGGGGTGGGGTGGGGCGGGGGGGGGTCGGCATCCATTCACAATTACACCATTGTCTACACAAGTGTAATTAAGTGCATGAAACAGGAAGGAACCAGATGAGGTTTGCCCGTAGTTGGATGAGAGGTCGGGCATCTCCCGATATGAACAATCCAGCCAAGCTGAAGTCTGTTCTTTGCCCCATCATAGCACAGTCTACATCAGATTTAGAAAACTAGAAACTGCTATATTACCAGTCGCATAATAGTCTTTCAGAGCTTTTTGGAAGTCAGTAGGAAAATTCACACAGATCAACCTTTTTCTTGGAGTGGTAGAAAGAAATTACTTGGGCTTTTATTCACTGCCTGTTTTTCTGGATGGGTTTTGATAAGGAGAACATTTTCAGGGAGATGCGAGGCCAGCCGTGGCTTTCTGATTGATTTATAAACCAATCCTTATGTTCAGTATCAGGAAATGACAACTTTTTTTGTAGTTGGTAAAAATTGTGCCATGAAAAGCCACACATCCTCATTTTGCACACACTTTTTATGTCCCAGATACTGTAGTGGTCTGTTCCACTGTTCGTCAATCAGGTCCGGGGTACCACCAGTAACACTGCTTTTTTTGTTTTTTTTCCCTGCCAGGTATTTAGTTACATTTATCTATTGTTCCAATTATTCCAGCCTCCAACCAGGGAGGTTATAGATATGAACATCAGGTGAATATAATGACCCGCCTGCTGAATAGAAACTCAGTAGTACCAGTGGTAACCAAGGACCAGATTGGGAACCACCTATCCTAACGTTTTCCTGTAATGACTGTACTTTTTCCACACGCAATGCATGTGTAAATAAGACAGATGTTGCACATTCAGCCTGTGTCCCCCAACCATAAGTGGAACTATGGTAGAGTATATGTTGGTCACATGTAATAGTGGTAATATGTGTTTGCTGCGTAGACACAGCCAGGGCCTTGTAAGGTATATCAGTCACTTGATGATCTGGGGCCACAGTTGCTAATGAAAGTAGCTGTTTGTAGAGATGTTATGTTTCATAGTTTTGCTTGCCAGCTCACATAACAAGTGAGCAACCATCAAATGACGCATGTAAGTGTGTAGCCTGACATGTAAACTCACCATTGAGTTTCACTAAGTAGTAAGGCCTGTGTCCTATGTACTGGCTGCAGCAAATTGTCAGTGTGCTACCTGTCACCAAGACTTTAAGGGTCAGGCAGTGCCGCAATATGACGGGCGGTGATAGAGCTGTACTTTCTCTGTGTAGCAGTCAGACTTAGTTGTGTCTAGGCCCCGAACAGTTAAGATACCTGGTTGCCCAGTGCCCGTAGCTTCCCTGTGCTACTCACAATATCTCTGTTTTCTCTGCTTTTTCCTCCTGTGTTCTGCTTTCCTATGTGCGCTGCTCCTCTTGTATCTTTCCTCCCCCTCGTCTAGACCATTACTAACCATGGCCTCTACTGTTTTCACATTAGTTACAGGATGAACTCATCATCATCCGTCTGTTACATGTATTTAAGATAAGGCTGGGGTGGGCATGTTGGTTGCAAAATATGTTGGGTAGTTATCATTGGCTAGGTTTGTATTCAGGCCGTAGACAAAAGCTAAATGCAGAGTCATGACAATGGCAAAGGACAGGATATTGAAATGATTAGGATATCAACAAGAAATGAATGAGCAAAGGATATTAATACATGCTGCAAATAGTAGCTACAACAAATAGCACCAGGAGAAAATACATGTATGGAAATATATGAATTTACTAGCAAACATTGTACGGCTTGCAAATTTTACGGTCTCCTCTACGTTATTAGATTTAGTGCAGACTTTAATGGTAATCTCTACCTGCTTAAGTCAGCTATACAGCAGGCTGCACATCCTCAGATTTACATTACTGAAACCTGTCCATTTTATCACATACATCCAGGTTGCAGATGTAGGCAACACAAGTAAATAATATGCGGTAATTGATGTGCGTATTATTTGTGGAGATGTCATATTCAAATGCAACCAATATAAACAGTTAACCAGTCATTACAATCAGATGCTATTTAACAATTACATGTGTAAAAAAAAAAATCCTCGACATTATCACCATTATTGGTGTAGGTGTAGATACAGAAATGTGCAGAAGTCAATAATCTATTGATTACTTCTTTGATTAATTGATTGAAAAAATGCCCATCCCAGGATCCCCAGAGCCCAAAGTGATATCTTGAAACTGTTTACTTGGTCTGACCAGCAGCCCAAACTCCCTAAAATAATAATTTTATAGTGATATAAATCAGTGAAAGGCAAGCAAATCTTAACATTTGCAAAGTTGTAATCCCCAAATTTGAATTTAACTCGATGGACAACTTAAGTGGTTTATCGATTTAACAAAATTAAAATTGATTTATTTTCTGTCAGTCGACAAATTGATTAATCATTTCCAGCACTATTAATAAGGATTTATTACAGCTTAAACCAACAGGGCTGTCAGAGGTGTTACCAGATGGAGTATATTATGCTTAAGGAAAAATAATAAATGGCTTTAATGGGTTGCAACCACCTTGTCACTCTTTTTAATCTGCAGACCACTGACATGGGGAGTAAAATGTCATTCAGCAGTGGAAGCAGTGACCAAAATACAGTCTCACCTACTGAAATAACCTCTGTGCCATGCGATCCCCTCGTTCCTTGTCACGCTTCTACGGACGGCAAACAGGTAGCCAGCAAGGAAGACAATCAGCCCAAAATTTGTGCTGCATATCGAAGTATGTTGTAAACATATCCGGATCTCTCAGATTTAGTCAGGAGCTATATAAAATTAATTACAGTGGTGTTTGCATTCAAGTGATGATGTCGACGAATGTCTTTGGCTATGGTTACACTTGTCATCACGATGTGATGTTTGAAATCTGATTCCGGTGATTAGATTTTGTGAGATCATGTCTCTTTACATCCGTAGTGCATCCACATCCACATTCTCATGCTAAAATGGTTGTAATGCTTCTCCTGTTGCTTTGTGAAGTCGGCATGTCTGCACGTCTTTTTGTTTTGATTGTACCGTACGAGCATTGTGAGTTTGGATTAATAATGTAAAGCCTGACTACTTCCACATTTGTTTCTGAAGATCTGATGGTAACATGAGCAGTTTGTTGGTGTCCTGACCTGTCATCTAATTCATCCTGGCATGATCTCGTGTTAAAAGTGGCGTTGGAAAACAACCAGTGTAACCGTAGCCACTGGGCTTTGTTGGTGTTGACCTTTATTAAGTGTCTCATTGTCCATTTTGTTCAAATTCTTCTTGAAATTCCTTGATGAGTCAGTGACGGTAGTATTTTTCCCCCCACAGATAGCTGAAGAGGCAATATGTAAAGAAGATCAGAGAACGAAGGACATAGAAGTGACCCAACCCCATTCTGATTTGCGCTCATCATCTGGCCGACTAGAATCCGAAGGTCTTTTTCATGCTGAAAAAATAGGTGAAGTTAGTTGGCCAAACCGAGAATACACAAAGCCACAGACAGCAATGAAAGGAATTTCACGAAATACACAAGGGAATCTTATGACTTCTGCAACAGACATCCAACAGAAACCTATGGAGGTCCGCAGAAAACCAGGACGCCCTCCCAAGAAAAAAAGGAGGCTGCTTCATGCTAAGATAGCGCAGGATTCTGCAGGTCTGGGTTCAGTTGAACAGAAAGTGTGCTATAATACAAAGCCTTGTGCAATTAACATGAGCCCTTTGCCATCTTGTCTCATAAATAACAACAATGGTAAAAGTCTTGAACCTAAAAATGTGGACAGACCAATAATCTGTGAGCCACCCCAAAATGCGGGGTGCAGTCTCGTCTCTGTCTCTGATGGTAAACCAGAGGATAGTACACTAACAGTACTAAAAAGGAAAAGGGGGAGACCCAGAAAATCATCAAGCACGACACCTAAAGAAAAGACAGACTCCAGTGCTTTCAAGGATCCTGCTGCTGGAGATAGTGGTCCTGCAGGGAGACTGAGGAGTAGAAAAGAACATCAGCCTCTCACTCCAGAGGGAAATGTATTGTCAGAAGTCAAAGTAGACCCAAAACAGAGTCAAACAGCTCAGTTAGGGTTCCGTGCAAAAAATGTGAATAAATCAAACCCTCGGCGCATTAAAAGAGGGAGGCCTAAGTTGTCTGAACAGCAGGTTCCTGCTAAGGTTTCCAAATTTGCTGTTGAACAGGAGGCCGCAGCAGCGTTGAGCAATGACAAAGGCTGTGTAGAGACAGGCAAAGAGGAAAAACAGTACACTGCTCAACAGGAGGCTGGTGCTAGTAAAAAAGTAGCGCATTTACACCCCAAGCCTGGAGTGAGGAGGCGCCGCAGAAGAAAACATAGGCGAGGCACATTACCACAGAAGAGATTGCGTCCCATGTTGGCATCTGAGTCTACTTCCCAATGTGATCCTCCACAATCGGAGCCCGATGTAAGCGTGGCGTGCCCCGCAGAAAGCACTGAGCCAAAAACGGAGCCGTCATTGGAACCAAGTGGCAACAATGAACCCAAGTCCCAAACCATTATTGAGTCTCCACAGACCATAGAGCCATGTACTAGCCCTGATGTTAAAACTTCTCAGAAAGATGAACAACCATCAAAGAGTGTTGAGCTCTCCGCTAATGTTAAGACGGAGAATGTGGAGATAGAGGTGGATAATCACAATTCCACCTCTGAGTCAAACGGTCATTCGTCTGTACTGTACAGTGCCAGTACAACAGTAAAGTCTGAGTGTCCCAGTACTACTGACACCAGTGAAATTCAAATTGCACAGATCAGTGCCAGTGATGAACACCATGACAACTTTAACCAACCTAAAGATCAAGAGGAGTCTAGTACCTCAACAGCTACAAAAAAATATCATCGAAAGTATTTTGGGCGCAGAAGACGCAGAAGAAAAAGAAATGCTTTGTTACAAAGTGAGCCTCTTGTGGTGCCAAAACAGGGCCATGAAAGCAGCAGTGAAGCTCAAACGACAGCTGAGTGTGGTGACTCGGATACAAAGGATGCTAACTTGGATTTCAGTCCCACCAAAAGAAGTGGGAAAATTTTGAAATGTGTAGACTGTGGTCGCGCGTTTAAATTTCTGTCTCAGTACATTATCCATCGGCGTATCCATACAGGAGAAAGGCCCTTCAAATGCCAGGAATGTGGCAAGGGTTTCAGCAAGAATTCGAACCTAAATCTTCATCTCAAGACACATTACCGAAAGGCTTATCAAAAACGGTCACATTTTAAGATCAAATTCTCTGGTTCGGAGTACTCTTCTCATTTGAAGATGCATTCACAAAAGCTGAACCACGAGGTTGAGAAGCGTAGGCCGGATAAACAGAGCAGAGATGATGGCGGCCTTCAGGCCCTTATTTCATTAGGCACCTCAATGAAAAAAGCTGTCAAACAAGTGTGCCAGTATTGCGGGAAGACTTTTCCCTTTCGGTCCACACTTTTAAGACACGTGCGTGTCCACACTGGGGAGAAGCCATACATATGTGATATATGTGGGAAGGGCTATGGCCAGGCTTATTTTCTTCGCGTTCACGAGTTGACACACTGGCACGTGAAGCGCTACAATTGCACTCTCTGCGGGAAATCATTCACTCATTATAGTAATGCAAAAAACCATCCGTGTAAATTTTTAAAGGACAACGAATGTGTACAATCTAAGCGAGCAAAGCCCTCCCTATCATACACATGCCACATCTGCAAGAAGACTTTTTTCCAGTTGCAAGAGTTTAATAATCACATGAAAGCCCATTCTGGCGCAAAGCTTTACCGCTGTTTGTTGTGTGACAAACTTTTTGGTGTGTTGTCAGAATTCAATGCACACTGCAGTCAGTGCAACAAAGCCAGAAGAGAAAGTGATATTCCAGGTTCAGTGGTCAAGACCGAAGTAAAATCGGGATCATTACAATACTCACTCCTTAATGTGCATAGATATTCGTCAGGACAAGACTCAGTTTCCCCTGCTGCAGTGAATTCTGAAACACAGAAAATGGATTGTCACACACCTTTACTATCTTCTCAGACACATCGCAAGAAACCTGTTGCTAACTCAAAGAAACCTTTCCAGCCTGTTGTATCATCCCAGCATCTCTCATCCCTTGTGTCAAAGTTTAACAATCTAGATGACAGATCCGACCCCCGGAAATATTTTTGCCCAAGCTGTGGACGGCTGTTCCGTCACATGGGACGACTGCGAGCTCACATGCTAACTCATGCCCGCAATCAAAGTTACACCTGTAGCTGTTGCGGAAAGACTCTCGAAAACTGGAAGAAACTGTGGTTTCACCAGAGGATCCACAGGCAGAGGCAGGGTCGTTTCACTTGTCCTCAGTGCGGCCAAGGTTTTCGTTTCATAGGACCCTACAAAAGGCACGTGACTGAGCACACAGATTTCCACTGGGTTCAGGTGAGGTCTAAGAAATCGTCCCTTCCTTACCAATGTGAGCAGTGCAGTGCCAGCTTTAAGACACTAGATTTACTGTTCGATCACCAGCACTGCCATTCATCATCACAGGATATGCACAGGGAACCCGATTATGATGTGGCAATTGAGGATCACAGTGCGTATTCGAACAGGAAACGGCTCAACCCTCCTGTGAACAACCGAGTCAAAAGCCTCCGTCCTGGAGCTCAGCGTAACAGCTTCTGCCCTTCCCCAGCCCCACAAACAGATAATTCCCCTGAAGGCTCCTCATCAAAATATGCAGACGCTGTTCCACCAGAGTCATCCCAGACTGTCTCGCACCAGGTTTACGTAGCCCAGCATGAGAGACGTGACTCTTGTAAACCTGTCCAGCAGGCCACCAGCCCAATCTCATCCCAAAAGATGGACGCAAATCCCGACAGCACAGAAGAGAGAGTGCTTGGAAAGCAGGTCACGACTTTGAAAACTGCTAAAAAGCAGGCTAGCCCAGATGTTCTCCAATCAAAGGAGTCTTCTGAAGGCATAAAGTGTGCTGTGTGTGGAAGCACGTATCTCGCTATTTCAGACCTGTATCAGCATTATCTGCAACATGCCAGAGGACAGCTGTAACGGACTAAAAGGGTGAGCGTCTGTCCCTTTATGAATTTATATCAACCTTCTTTTTTGACAATATTGTTTGTTACTTGGTTCAGCCGTGCTCAGAAAAAAATGGAATGAAAATGTCATTGCAATGTGTTAAAATTGTTTATTCAACCAGCTGTATTTTCTTCAAGCTCGACCCTTAATCTAAATTTGTTTGAAGACAATAATATCATAAACAACAGATTTTCTAATTTTGGTTGTCAAGACATGAGCTGGGGCACATAAAGCATCTATTGAAAAAGATACAGAAAAAAGGAAATATTGCTGATATATGCTGAGGAAGAAATTATTGTATGCTATAATCTTGGAAAAAGTCAAAAGATTTTGTGTAGAAACCGTTATTATGAAATTATCACAGGAAGTTGTGTTCAACTTATGTTGTTGCCTTACAAATTTTGCGATTTATGATTTCGTAACGCCACATTTTCCTTTGTCTTAAACCCCCGAGTGGTGTTAGTTGTTTTACTTTTTGCATTCTAGCATACATTATGTCACCGTGTCCTGAATATACACTAATTCAGTGTATAATTGGGGTGATTATAGTATTTGACTTGATGTGCATTAATATCAAGTCCATGTAGGCAAGTTACACATACACTACAATTTTATTATGGAATCCCAACTGTTCAGAGAGGCTCCATTTCATTGTGTTCTGGTTTACAATAAGGACTTGTGTTAACAGACGTAGAATGAATACATCAAACTGTCTTCTGGCATTTATGTTCCTTCCAAGCTATCACAAGGTGGATTTATTCTGCTACTGACTCGTAATGACGATGGCATCAGCAAGTCGGGCAGCACGGTGGCACAGTGGTTAGCGTGGTTGCCTCACAGCAAGAGGGTCCTGGGTTCGAACCCTGGGGTTGTCCAACGTTGGGGGTCGTCCTCAGTGTGGAGTTTGCATGTTCTCCCCGTGTCTGCGTGGGTTTCCTCTGGGTGCTCCGGTTTCCTCCCACAGTCCGAAGACATGTAGGTCAGGTGACTCGGCCATACTGAAGTGTCCCTAGGTGTGAATGTGTCGGCCCTGTCGATGACCTGGCAGCCTGTCCAGGATGTCTCCCCACCTGCCGCCCAATGACTGCTGAGACAGGCTCCAGCATCCCCGCAACTTCGCTTGGGATAAGCGGCTTGGATAATGGATGGATGGATCTGCGGGTTGAAATTTAACGATGCCACATGATATTGCATAAATGATGCCGACAAATACACATTCCCAACCTGGAGCACTGTAGTAAAGATTTAATTATCGTTGACGGGATTCAAATGACTTCACTTTCCTGCTTCCATTTCAGGCTGCCTTCAGTCATGACCTCATTCAGAAGAGATGGAATCATGTTTGTGTTAAACGGTTTCTGTGAGGCACTGCATTGTATATATTTATATGCGCAAACGGTTTGTATATGACAGCAATAAAGGTCACTTTTCTACTCAAATTATGTATTCTTTTTAATGTTTATACATTTGTATGTAAAAATTAAGGATGTACGTAGGTTTATTCCGATGATTGTGTTCCACACCCTTGTTCAGTGATACCAGTGGGCTCCTAAGTGACGAGGCTGGGTAGAGCTGCAGAACCACCCTTTGTGTTTCTTGTGCGGTGTTGAATAGGGATGTCTTGGATTGTGTTGGATTTTACCACTCAAATCAAATTCCAGTATCCCACAGAATCACCTTTTAACCAGCAATATGTTAAACAAGCAAAAGAAAGCAAACCGAGTGACTATTTAGTCTCAAGTAGTGGCGAACATGTAGACTCTTTTAATGTCATGTCTGAAGACTGAAATTTAGTGCTTTCTGTTTTTTACCCCAGTGTAAAAGTAAGCTTAAGAGGTGGTACTTTGAGATGTAGCCTTTGCAAATGTCCATAATGATTTAGAGCACAGTTTAATGTTCTTGCTACAAATACAAGACACTAGTTGGCACTGAAAAGCTTTTTATTAACTTGCAACAGGTGTTATGGGTTGCTGTCTCAGAGCAGCTAGTCGCTCCAGTAAAGTTGTCTTACTAGGAGGACATGGTGCTCCTCTTGTCTTAGTAGGAGGACATGGTGCTCCTGATCCAGGAGTTGTAGTTGCAGACCCTGGTATAGACACCAGGGTTGTTCCTCTGGGCACAGCCGTAACCCCAGGACACCACACCCTGGAGCTGGCCGTTGCACACCACGGGGCCACCGGAGTCACCCTGGAAGGACGGAGATGCACAAAATGTGAAACGGGGAACGCTTCGATTCTTCTGTCATGGTCACTCCATTTGGAAAACGTGGACATTTTTCTTACCTGGCAAGAGTCCTTGCCTCCCTCGAGGAATCCAGCACAGAACATGTTGGAGGTGATCTGTCCGGGGTAGGCGTTTCTGCAGCTGCTGTCACTCAGAATGGGGGCATCCAGGCACCTCAGACGGTCGGGGTAGTTGCCTTAAAAAGGGGGCAGAGCGAGATAACGACAGGTGAATGTTACTGAGGATGTCTGACTCGGAGGAAAGGGCAGAGCGGACTGGTCCTTCCCGAGGAGACTAAGGTCCTTCAGATGTATGCAGCGGACTACCGCAGATCTTTTATCAGTCTGCAGTGGCCAGCATATTGTTCTATACTGTACGGGGGGGGGGGGGCATCAGGCAGGCTCCACAAGTGTCGGCACTGAAGTGGGCAGTTTGGAGGTAGTGGGGGGGGGGGTGAGGGGTAAAATCGATTCGATCTCGGACGATGTCTCCACGGGGAGGATGGGGATCACTAAGACGTCACACTGTGCAGCAACAGGGTCCGAAGACTCCCCCACCCCACTTCTAGACCCGCCTAACTGGTAGTCTGTTCTCACACACTACTTTTACTGGTTCATCGTATTATCCGATGCTACTATTGATACCAACGTGTGCCCGCGGCACATTAATGCTGCTGTTAGTTTTACTACTTGCGTCCTTTATTGTTTTAATTCGTTCTGCTGCTGCGGCACCCGCATCCCCTCGTGCGGCAATTGATGAAGTTAATGTAATCTGTAATTATTGTTTTGGGGGGGGGGGCTGCTCAAACGTTATCGTGGGTGCGGTTCTTACTGCCGGAGCTGCTGGTGTTGCCCCATCCGGAGATCAGGCAGCGCGTGCCGGAGCTGGCGCAGCTGGAGGGCAGGGACACGGTCTTGACGTAGCTGTTGAGGCTGGCGGGCTTGCTCAGCTTGATCAGCATGATGTCGTTGTCCAGGTTGCGGCTGCTGTAGCGGGGGTGCTTGATGACCCGGGCGGAGCTGATGAACTGCTCGGTGCCCTCGTTGACTTCAATGTTGTGCTCACCCAGACGCACCTGGATGCGACTGGAGGGAGAGAGAGGGTGGGGTGGGGGTCGAATTGAATTTTTAAAACTATTCTTTATGTAACCAAAAAATATCACAAAAAAAGACTTGAAATCTTTTTAACAATATAAACAATATTTGTCAAATTACAAACACTCAACGTGCATCTTTTAACCATCCCAAAAATAATCATTCAACAACAACTCAAAACATTACAGAAAAAACAAACAGGCAAGACCCCTTTTATCTGAGCTCTGCAGCAGAAACCAGCTCATCCTCTGCGGTTGAACACAGCTCCCTTTATAACACCAGATCAGTCAACCAACCAATCCAGCAAGCTGCATTTCACACAATGCACAATGCACAGTGAAGGATCCTGGTTGTGAATGTGTCCAGATCCTTCACTGCTTTGCGATAATTAAAATCTGCCCTTATCCTGGCCTTGACCATCCTGGTAAACAACGATTCAACATCACATTGTACAGAGGGAGAGAGAGAGAGAGAGAGAGATGAAGAGGAGTAACGAGGGCTGAGTAATAATAATGTCACAATGCTTCTTTTTTTTAACTTTTCCTTCTGCAAAACGTGTTACCTGACGTCCCAGAATGACGCATCAGGTCACGTGGACCCAACGTTTAGTGGGAGGGACGTTTCGCCGCTCCTCTACGTGACGTCATCTGTGTCAGCTGACGGCAGCTCTCCCCCCACGTTTCTCCCACTCGACTTTGTGTCCACATGACCTGATTCATCCTTCTGGGATTTCCTTCCCTGGATTATGCATCCAGACGTGCCCACCTGAAGCCCCCCACCCCCCAGGATGGTTCAAGCTTGTGAATTGTTAAGATGGTGAATGTTGTTGGTACTCACGACTTGTAGCAGTGGGCGGCGGACACCACCCAGGTGCTGGAGATCAGGGACCCGCCACAGAAGTGGTACCCGGCATTCAAAGACACCTGGTAGGGCACAGAGTTCTTCCTGCACTCGTATCCTCCCACGATCTTGTCATCCTCGTCCTCGATGGGGGCAGCAACTACGGGACACGGAGAACCTACTTAAAATGGGCCTATACAGGCTAGTGTAATGTTTAAGGGTGGCAAGTGTCCCACACTTGGACCAGAACGCTGTGTCACTCAGTCAATGTTTCATTTTTTAGCAGAAAAAGAGAAAAATAATAATCATTACAGGCAATAGCAAAGAACAGCTTCCATACTCACATGCAACTGCGAACAAAGCCAGGAGAATGAAGCCCTTCATGACTGCACGGGTCTATGCCTCAGTGTCGTACTGCTCCCCTGCTGCCCCTCTTATATATATATATGCCCCACGCCTCTGCTGTATCTATCTGGCCAAGGACACACATTTCCATTCTCTGCCTTTCTCTCAAACAGTAACATGTGTGTGAAAGCACATGTGGCAGGCGAGGGCCAGCACCACCACGGCGGTGTGTGTTGTGTCCCTGCCCGCACACAATCATGCATACGGACGACTCGGCTGGGACAGCGGTGGCTTATCAAGACATGTGTCTGTCATGTAAACTTTACCTCCAACCCCCCCCCCCACACACACACACACACACACACACACGTCTCATATCTTCAAACTTGGTTCAGCGAGGTGGGCTCATTGCATTGACTTTGTCTCGTTGCATTTTTTGTGCTGTGCTCCTCTGGTGAAGACGACAGGTGGAGAAGCGTGGCTGATCTCCTCCAAGGAGTACACGTGGGAAAATGTCCACTTTAATGTAGAGATCACGTCCATAACATGATGACAAATAAATAAATAAAGCACCTATGCTTTTTTTAATTGTAGAGACAGCCAGTCTTGTCCTGACTGCAGCGGTGCTTCCTCACATTGATTTCCAGTGGAAGAGCGCTGCTTTTCTGCTCTCCCTTGCTTTTTGTTTTCTGATTACAACCCTGTTTTCTAACAGCAAACAAACTAGTAGGATATAATGTCATGTTTTAAGCACTATTTTTATTTAAATGCATTCATACCGTGTGTGCACTATGTTTCTGTTGTACATTTTGTGATATATACATATTCATATATTATGCATGTACGTATATGTATATTATATATATATATATATTATAATATATTGTATAATATATATTATGTATGTATGTGTGTGTGTGTGTGTATTTGTGTATATATATTATATACACTACCGTTCAAAAGTTTGGGATCACCCAAACAATTTTGTGTTTTCCATGAAAAGTCACACTTATTCACCACCATATGTTGTGAAATGAATAGAAAATAGAGTCAAGACATTGACAAGGTTAGAAATAATGATTTGTATTTGAAATAAGATTTTTTTTACATCAAACTTTGCTTTCGTCAAAGAATCCTCCATTTGCAGCAATTACAGCATTGCAGACCTTTGGCATTCTAGCTGTTAATTTGTTGAGGTAATCTGGAGAAATTGCACCCCACGCTTCCAGAAGCAGCTCCCACAAGTTGGATTGGTTGGATGGGCACTTCTTTGAGCAGATTGAGTTTCTGGAGCATCACATTTGTGGGGTCAATTAAACGCTCAAAATGGCCAGAAAAAGAGAACTTTCATCTGAAACTCGACAGTCTATTCTTGTTCTTAGAAATGAAGGCTATTCCATGCGAGAAATTGCTAAGAAATTGAAGATTTCCTACACCGGTGTGTACTACTCCCTTCAGAGGACAGCACAAACAGGCTCTAACCAGAGTAGAAAAAGAAGTGGGAGGCCGCGTTGCACAACTGAGCAAGAAGATAAGTACATTAGAGTCTCTAGTTTGAGAAACAGACACCTCACAGGTCCCCAATTGGCATCTTCATTAAATAGTACCTGTTAGAGCCTGTTTGTGCTGTCCTCTGAAGGGAGTAGTACACACCGGTGTAGGAAATCTTCAATTTCTTAGCAATTTCTCGCATGGAATAGCCTTCATTTCTAAGAACAAGAATAGACTGTCGAGTTTCAGATGAAAGTTCTCTTTTTCTGGCCATTTTGAGCGTTTAATTGACCCCACAAATGTGATGCTCCAGAAACTCAATCTGCTCAAAGAAGTGCCCATCCAACCAATCCAACTTGTGGGAGCTGCTTCTGGAAGCGTGGGGTGCAATTTCTCCAGATTACCTCAACAAATTAACAGCTAGAATGCCAAAGGTCTGCAATGCTGTAATTGCTGCAAATGGAGGATTCTTTGACGAAAGCAAAGTTTGATGTAAAAAAAATCTTATTTCAAATACAAATCATTATTTCTAACCTTGTCAATGTCTTGACTCTATTTTCTATTCATTTCACAACATATGGTGGTGAATAAGTGTGACTTTTCATGGAAAACACGAAATTGTTTGGGTGATCCCAAACTTTTGAACGGTAGTGTATGTATATGTATATACATATATATGTCCATAGGATGTTGCAATGAAACCTCCGATGTAGAAAAATAAGCTCAACAATTCAGGTGCAAAGATATATTTTTATAGCTATGAAAATATATCTTTGCATATACACACACACACACACACACACACACACACACACACACACACACACACCCACACACACACACACACACACACACGCATACATACATACATACATACATACATACATACATACATACATACATACATACATACATACATACATATATGTATTCTATATGCGTATATGTATGTATATATGTACATACCGTTGCAATCAAAATTATTCAACCCCCACTGCAAATTAGGTTTACTGGCAAAATGTACAAACTGTCAGCTGTTTACAATAAACAAATCAAACAAGAACAAATAGCTCAACACAACTAATATTACAAGTGGTTTCTCCAAATTCAACACAAAATGCCACTTTTAATGACTACTGCAGTCTCAAAATTATACAACCCCTTCACGACAAGTCTCTTTAGTACTTAGTGGAGCCCCCTTTTGCTGCTATGACCTGCTGCAAACGTGATGCATAGCCAGACAGCAGCTTCTGGCAGTGCTCCTGAGGGATCTTAGTCCATTCCTCATGGCCAATGGCATCCAGTTCACTAATATTCTTGGGTTTGCATGCTGCAACCGCCTTCTTCAAATACCACCAGAGATTTTTATTGGGGTTCAAGTCAAGCGACTGTGACGGCCACTCTAGAATCTTCCAGGATTTCTTCTGAATCCAAGCCTTAGTGAACTTTGAGGTATGCTTGGGATCATCGTCCTGTTGAAAGGTCCAATGACGCCCAAAGTTCAGCTTCCTCACAGGTGGCGTAACGTTTTCTCCTGGGATTTCCTGATACTTGATTGAATCCATATTACCCCCCGCATGCTGCAGGTTTCCAGTGCCAGAGGAAGCAGAGCAGCCCCAGAGCATCACTGAGCCACCGCCATGCTTCACTGTAGGCAGGGTGTCCTTTTCAGCGTATGCTTCCTTCTCCCTCCTCCAGACATACCGCTGATCCATAGGCCCAGAAAGTTCCAGTTTTGTTTCATCGCTCCACAGAACAGAATCCCAAAACCTCTTGGGCTTATTTATATGGTTGTGAGCATATTGGAGCTGACTTTTCTCGTGCTTTTGGGTCAGTAGTGGTGTACGTCTTGGAGTTCAGGCATGGCGCCCTTCAGCGTTTAGTATGCGCCTTACTGTGCAAACTGCAACCTCAGTGCCTGCTGCCACCAAGTCTTGCTGCAGGTCTTTTGCAGTCACTCGAGGGTTTTTGACCACCTGCCTCCTCAGGAATCTGGTGGCAGCCGTTGCTAGCTTCCTCTTTCTGCCACGTCCAGGTAGTGTAGCCGCTGTTCCTTTCCACTTTGACCTTGCGAACTATGCTTCCAACTGGATCTCTAGGAACAGTCGGTGCCTTTGCTATCTTTTTGTATCCTTTTCCTTGTTTGTGCGAGGCAATGATCTCTTCTCTTAACTTTTTGGACAATTCACTTGATTTGGCCATATTTCCAACATGCAATCGAACGTCACCGTCAACAGACCCCTCGCCAGTCCAGGTATTGGATGTGTTCTAGCTCAAGCACACCTGATGCACCTAATGAAGCCCTTGATTAGTTGCATGAGGTGTGCTTGAGACAACACCTGATTTGCAAATGTCTGCTCTATTGAGGGATTCTATTCAGGGGGCTGAATGATTTTGAGACTGCAGTACTCATTAAAAGTAACATTTTGTGTTGAATTTGGATAAGACCCTTGTAATATTAATTTCATTGAATTATTTAAGCTGTTATTGTGTAATTTGCTGATTGCAAACAGCTGAAAATTGTACATTTTGACAATAAACCTAATATGCAATGGGGGTTGAATAATTTTGATTGCAACTGTATATATACATATAACTATATTATATAATATATACATATAATACATATAAATATGTACATACATTTTATGTGTGTGTGTGTGTGTGTGTGTGTGTGTGTGTGTGTGTGTGTGTGTGTGTGTGTGTGTGTGTGTGTGTGTGTGTGTGTGTGTGAAGATTGGTTTTATTATGAAAGGGGACATCATGATATATGTATGGTCAATACCTGCTTGTGTCGTGATGATAAGCAGTAAGGAAAATGCTTCAGTTTGGACTAAATGGACGGCTAAAATATGAAGTTTTTCAGTTTCATATAATTTTGTCCTCGTGATGGCCTCAGTCAAAAGACTGTTGAATAAAAGAACCGCCGTTTTTCTTATGTATGAACAAAATATATCTCCCACTGACCTCTGATGTGAGTTAATGTTTCTCAGGTCACGTATGTTATTCTCCTTACATATCCGTAAGCCCAAACTAAGAGCTCAGAGACGCACACACACACGTACACACACGTGAAGATGCTTAGTGTTTTCTTCAATAAACATGAAAACTCATCAAAGCCATAAGGAGTTCATCTTTATTATAATATGACACTGATCTTTCCTATATATATATATATATATATATATATATATATATATAAGTTGTTAAGATATTCATTTATGAAGCAAGAAATTACCAGTGACATTTCTTTCAAAATAATGTAACTCCCAGTGCCAAAGCCATGTTTGAACATTCCCTATGTGTAGCCATTATTTTAAATGCTACTTCTTCCACATATCAGTTGGTAGTTAACACGCGTACGTACACACGCACACACACATGCACGCACACACACAAAACACAACACACCACATCAGTTGGCATTTCCTTTCACAATGACGTGGTGTGTAAGGTTTTTTTTAATGCTCCCTCATACCCCCATCCTCTTATATATTTATATATATATTTGTTCTTTTAAAAACACTAAATCAGTCAAAAACAAGAGAGTGTGGATAATCACTTTATTTTCATGATAGTAACAGTTGTTGTCACGGCTCCTGTCTCAGAGCAGCTAGTCCCTCCAGTAAAGATGTCTTAGTAGGAGGACATGGTGCTCCTGTTGTCTTAGTAGGAGGACATGGTGCTCCTCTTGTCTTAGTAGGAGGACATGGTGCTCCTGATCCAGGAGTTGTAGTTGCAGACCCTGGTATAGACACCAGGGTTGTTCCTCTGGGCACAGCCGTAACCCCAGGACACCACACCCTGGAGCTGGCCGTTGCACACCACGGGGCCACCGGAGTCACCCTGGAAGGACGGAGATGCACAAAATGTGAAGCGGGGAATGCTCATAGAAGGTTTATTAGAAAGGGGGCCCGTAGGCCTTGCAGCCAACAGCACAAAAACTAAATTCACTTGCACCTCAACAAGATGTACAGCACACATACACACAATTAACGCCAGCAGCATATTTCCTTCAGGTTTTCAGAAGGACGTTTGGGGCTCTGTCATTGACATGAATGACTAAACCATCTGACCACGACAAGAGATGCAAAGTTAATAACAATGACTTCATGGAGAGGCTCTGGTTTAGCCCCCCCCCCCCCGAGCCCTGGGGCCCCTGGGCCTGGGCCCGGTAGGCCTGTTCGGTAATCCACCCATGGGAAGGCTTTGATTCTTTCTTCTTTTTTTGTCACTTCGTGTGGAAAACAATAACAACTTATTCTTACCTGGCAAGAGTCCTTGCCTCCCTCGAGGAATCCAGCACAGAACATGTTGGAGGTGATCTGTCCGGGGTAGGCGTTTCTGCAGCTGCTGTCACTCAGAATTGGGGCATCCAGGCACCTCAGGCGGTCGGGGTAGTTGCCTTTAAAAAAAATGAGAGGGGGGCAGAGCGAGATAACAGGTGAATGTTACTGAGAATGTGTGACTTTTTGGGGGGGGGGCTGCTCAAACGTTATCGTGGGTGCGGTTCTTACTGCCGGAGCTGCTGGTGTTGCCCCATCCGGAGATCAGGCAGCGCGTGCCGGAGCTGGCGCAGCTGGAGGGCAGGGACACGGTCTTGACGTAGCTGTTGAGGCTGGCGGGCTTGCTCAGCTTGATCAGCATGATGTCGTTGTCCAGGTTGCGGCTGCTGTAGCGGGGGTGCTTGATGACCCGGGCGGAGCTGATGAACTGCTCGGTGCCCTCGTTGACTTCAATGTTGTGCTCACCCAGACGCACCTGGATGCGACTGGAGGGAGAGAGAGAGAGAGAGAGAGAGAGAGAGAGAGAGAGAGAGAGAGAGAGAGAGAGAGAGAGAGAGAGAGAGAGAGAGAGAGAGAGAGAGAGAGAGAGAGAGAGAGAGAGATGAAGGGGAGTAACGAGGGCTGAGTAATAATAATGTCACAGTGCTTTTATAAAAAATTTTCCTTTCGCAAAACGTGTTACCTGAAATCCAGGAATGATGAATCAGGTCATGTGGACCCAACGTTTAGTGGGAGGGACGTTTCATCGCTCCTCTAAGTGACTTCGTCGGTGTCGCCTGGCTGCAGCTCTCCCCCACGTTTCTCCCACTCAACTTTGTGTCCACACGAACTGATTCATCTTTCCGGGATTTGTGTGGGGATTTGATTATTTCTTAGCTTACGTTGGCCCCAGGACGTATTCAAGCTTGTGAGTTGTTAAGATGGTGAATGTTGTTGGTACTCACGACTTGTAGCAGTGGGCGGCGGACACCACCCAGGTGCTGGAGATCAGGGACCCGCCACAGAAGTGGTACCCGGCGTTCAGAGACACCTGGTAGGGCACAGAGTTCTTCCTGCACTCGTATCCTCCCACGATCTTGTCATCCTCGTCCTCGATGGGGGCAGCAACTTAGATATCAGAGAGAGAGGGGGGGGGGATCCAGTATTAATTTACCATCAGTTGAACATGCAATACAGAACAAAATACACGCTCATCCATTACAAAAAAAAGATTAAAAAAAACACAAGAACGTACAAGCCACAGCAAACAGCGCCAGAAGAACGAAGTACTTCATGATTACTTTTTGCCTCCACACACAAGTCAGCAGCAGTCGCGTTGGATTTTATATACCCGACCTGGTGGCTGATTATCTGACATTCCCAGGGATTCGTACTTACTTTTCTGCGAACTGTGCATATTGTCTAAACATTATCTAACCTGGGAAACGCCAGCATGACCAACGAGGGCACCACATGGAGATGCTTCGCGTCTGTACAGAATAGTTTCCAAGAAAAGTCTGATTCTTTGCTCTCTTTAAAATGTGTAAGCTATAAATTACCAACTGCAGAATATCAAGTAGAATGAGATAAATGTTGATTGAAAACGGTTATTACTTATAATCAAATTCAAATGTAAGGTAGAATGAGCTAAATGTTGATTGCAAATTGTTATTTACGATCAGGATTAATTAGATTAAAACATGATTAAAATATTGCAGCGAATTCGGAGGGACAACCACAGGAACCGCCGCAGCCGGGACGCGAACCCGTAGCTCCCGCCATGCACGTTACAATATAAATATCATTGAAATTGTTATATTATTATTACATCTGAATTGCAATAATGTGTCCTCCGCAGAAGGAAAGTATCTGAATAAACACTTGATGACAATAAGAATTACATAAAATGCAATTACTGTCGTTTAAATCCGACGGAACGTTGCCAACACACGTTCAGAGAAAAATTGACGGTCCTTTGTAAAAGGACATCAAGTGGTGTTATAGCACAGTTATGGCAGGAAGAGGATGATGCCAACGTTTAATTCGTTAAATCTGCAACTTCTGCTGTGTGACGTATTTGTGTGTTTTTTGTTTTGTTTTGTTTTTTTGTGTTCAACAATTCCCAAAGTTTGCTCGGCTTTGAATGTAGCTCAGCCAGTGACGTCAATAGAACGCGACTGTCCTCGGTTTGTATATCGGCGGATGAGCTAACAGCTGCACCGACTGTGTTTTTGTTTTGTTTGGCCTCCCATGTGCAGTTTTCTTGAGGTAAGCAAAAAGACGTCGTTGTCGTCGGGCCCGCTCGATTTCACGTTAACAAAAGTTGTAGCTTTACTCGGACCTGTGGTAGCGACATTGGCAGATCAGCACCTAATGTATGCGGAATGCGCAACCATTGCGGATGTGGTGCATAAAAAAATGCGCATCAATGCGACAGAAAACAACATCGACGTAATTGCTGAATGTAAATGTGGCCCTTTTGACGTCAACTATATTATCAGCATCGGCATGATTTTTGTCCACACCTTCAGGTCCAGAAACGATCGTCATACCTGGATGAGGCAACTTCTTGAAAGACCGCTCACCATTTAGATGCTGCACTTGAGATTCGTCAGTTTTACACCTGCAAGTTCTCCAACTTTTGATGCCCCCCCCCTCCGCATCGCTTGGATATGTTTTCATTCGCTTATCCGCGTGAATGAAAAAGGATTAAATTGACCACCCATGGGTATTTCTCCAGATGTCTCGGTGTAATTAGGCTCAGTAAAAACGTCTTTCAACTAACCTGCAGAAACGATTTAAACCGTCTGACACAATATGTTGAAAATGACAGGAATCTAAAATATTCCTTAATGATACAGCTGTTCATACGTACTGTTGCCCTGTAGTCTGTATGCAACTGTACACTAATCCGGTTCATAGTTATTTGATATGATGTACTTTGAATTTAAAATGTTATCAGCATTAAGTTCAATCATAACTTGAACTTTAATCAATGGGGCAGAAGCTGTCATTCATTGTGAATTGGCCGGGCAGTCAGTTCTTATGTAAACCAGGCCTGACTCATGACTGAGTACTACGAGGAGGGGGGGCTGCTGTATGAGCAATCACCTCCCATGCACATAAAAGTGGAGTCTCCGGAGGGGCCCTTTGGAGGGGGAGTATCAGAAGATGGCTTCCCCAGGGAGGATGATGACTCCGAAGGTAGCTGTGACCAGAACAGTGGACTACCTGGGGGACTGCCTTTCAATGTGGTAGTAGTGCATCCCAACATCATGGCGCCAGGCATGTCCTCTGATGACCTCATGTCCATTGAACAAAGTAAGACTAAATTGATTTGAGGTCATTATGTCCCATACTTCCTTGTCAAAGTGGAAACTGCTGCTTAGTCTATAAAAACATATGCAACAATGTTTTGAGATTTAAGATTATGGAATTGTATTGGTACAATAGCCTAGTTGGGTAAGGCAGTCATAAATCTACATGATCTGGGTATTTTAAAAAGCTATTTTAATTTAAAAGGCTATTTGAAACAAGGAATATATTAAGCAACACTTTATATATTTCTTTCCCGCTTTGGCTTATTTCTTCCTCTTTCTCTGCAGATAGAGGTATGTCAGCTGCATTGGCTGCCAGTGGTGCGGGTAAAAGAAAGAGTCGCTTCAGTGGAGCAGAGCTGGAGGTGTTGGTGTCAGAAGTGACCCGGTGTGAAGGGGAGCTATTTGGTCCTGCAGGAAGGCTTCGGCGACGGGAGAGAGAACGCATCTGGGCAGGAATTCTTGAGAGAGTCAACGCTGTGTCTAGAGTTCCACGTACCCTCCGAGAGGTTAAGAAACGCTGGGATGACTTGAAGAGACGTAATGGCGGTAGGCTAGCAGATGCACGCCACCGCAGCTGTTACCTACCATCCAGTAGATCGGCCTCAATTCTTGGGCGGTCAACTCAGTCAAGCCCCAGGCTTCAACAGGCCAGGCAAAAGCAAAGCACCAGACCAAAGGCTAGTTTCCCATGTTTCACTGACTCTGATCCAGGTAAAATAACAGTTACTACTTCTTCTGCTATTTTGTTTGAGGGAGTGTATTGATGATAAATGTAGATTACAATTTATCCGTTCAATTTGTTTTTTACTGAAGATTTAATGTGTCTGATATGATTTCTTGCAGTTGGAGGAGGTGAAGGATCAGAGCGAGATGGTTTGGAGAAAGATGAGGACAATCCTGAGCGAGAAAGAGAGGTGGGAGAACCAGAATGTGAGGGGGGAGAGAACAGCATGGAGGACAAACTGGGATTGGGACTTGGTTTGGGCATTGGTCCCCCTCCTCCCTCAGAAAGATGGCTCCCCCCGTCACCACTTTACAGTGCTCCTTTTCTCAATGGCAGTCCACAACCTAGTCCTCAGCCATCACTTGGAGCACAGCAGGGTCCCCTTGAGGCCCCACCACGTAGCTTGTGGCTTGAAGATGAGCTCCGAGGGCTTGGGGAAGCAGCGATTCAGCTTGGGGATCGGGTTGAGAAGAGTCTGAGGGATTTTGGGGACGGTTTCAGACGTGACATGAGGACACTTGTTGCTTCCCAAGAGGCTCTAGCAATCAGTTTACAACAGAACAATGTCCTTTTGCAGAGGCTTTTAGGAGTGCTTGAGGCCCAGCAACAGCCACAGCCACAACAACATCGTATTCAACAGCCACACCAGCCACAAACATCCCAACAGCACATACCAACACAACCATCTCAACAGCAGCTGCCACATATAGAACAACAGCAACATCAACAACGGATAGAATCGCCTCAGCAATCACAGGTACAGCATCAGCAGCATTCCCATGTAATACAACAACAGTCACAGCACCAATCACAGTTACAACAGTTGCAGCTCACCCAACGTTCAAACACACAGTCAGCCATAGCAGTGGCACCTGAACCAGACATACAAGATGCTTTTCATCCTGATCCACCCACTGGAATAAATGGAACTGTGCACCGGCCACGAAGGGGAAGAAATGTAGATCATAGGCGTAGAAGACGACGTTGATGGGAAAATAACTTTTCATAGACACTAGGTATATTTATTTGCTGTCAGAAAATCTGTCAAACTTTAGCTCTTTTTTTCTATTAATATTTCTGTAAAGAATCCTTTAAAAACACTTTCCACACCATCTCGGAAATCGAATACATATCACTGTTTTTTTCTTCAGACTGAAGCCAGTGCACAAGGAACCCAAACAGGAGATATTTGTGACAGCCTTAACGTTAGCATGGTATCTCAGAAATACATAATCTTATGATAACAGAATTGGGCTTCCTGGAAACAAAAAAAAAAGCTCTGTAGATCGACAACTTCATCCAAGAGAGACTTGTTGGCCGTTCAGCAATTTGAGTGCTGATGGATAATACGCATGTCAAAGTACATGCTTTGCAGCAGAGCTGCAAAACTCATGCTCACTAGTCAGCACTGTCTGACGGCTGTACATAAATACTCATTCCATTTTCATAGAGGACTTATCTGCAGCTGTTACCACATATCGTAAGGATATAAGGCTATTGTAATTACTTGCAAATATATGGCTGTGCTTTGTTTCATGATATGTGTCCCAGCTTTGGTTGGACAATAAAGCTAAATTGTATTCGATTCATTGCGTTTTTAGATAAACGTGGTGCTTCAATAAAAATATCCTTTTTGTTATAATTAACTCCAGTTTCCCATGCTCTTATGAAGGACTTAAACGTGCAATTTTGTCAGATGCACTTCAGCAAGCTTAAAATTTTCATTCATGTTTCTGGTGAAATTTATAACACATACATCAGTATGTAGGGCTATGTATTATAATCTTGCATGCAGTAAGTTTGATGTGTACGTAGATCGGTGCAAGGAACCATTTAACTATTTATCTGCGTACAATTTTGCGAAATTTATATTTTGTAGATTGCGTCTGCTCCACTGAAATGTACCAACAAAACTTAAATAAAGTCAACCTTGATTTATTGACGAACCCAATGCATTGTTCATTGATATGTCAGTCACTAGAATGTATTCTGTGCAAAAGCTGATTTGTTAATGCAAGTTCATTTGACTGTGGGGCAGTGTTTGTGTTGTGTTTCTGTTGGTTGTGTTACCACCCGAAATTGGTCAGCTCGCTAAAACTCTTTATAAAGCAGTCATAACGCGTAGAATCATCTAATGTTGTGTTATACCTTTTAACCAACTTCATTCACTGTCACCCCAACCCCCACGCTTCTTTTTAGAATTCATCATCTATAGGCTTCATTTACCCAAAGTTATGCCACTGGTTTTTAAGTATGATAAGCATTATTTGTATTTTTGATTATAGTAAAGACCAGAGGAAAACGTGTTCAATGCAAAATAACATTGTTTGAAACAGCTTCAAAGTTTTTCATGGTGTCATATAATGACAAATGTCTCATGTCTGGTCAAAACTAATGAATATGATTTTATTAACAATGAAAACACTTTGGGTCAAAATTGAACGTTTATCTCAATCCAATTCTGCTTCTGCAAGTCTGCTGTCTATGAACTCGAAGTCCAAACATTTCTCTCACTTGTTCCCAAAATAGTGCAATGAACACCCTGCTTCCATCAGAGATACAGACTCACATACTTAATTAAAAAAAAAGTCCTAAAATCATTCCTCTTTTGGGCCTACCTTAATCCATAGATGGTCTCTAAGCATGCCTGTTTCTACTGATTTGTGACATTGACTGGATAATTTGTAATAGGAATGAATCTCCTACTACTATCATCCCATTATTGGTGATCCTACCATACAGGTAAATTAGTTGCACTTGACATGATATGTCTGTGATACTGATTTGGGGCTGTGATGGAAAAATACAAACTTATACAGGTTCTGCTGTAACCTTGGTACTGAGACAAAACACAAACTTATATAGGTTCTGCTGTAACCTTGGTACTGAGACAAATGTATAAGTTTGTATTTTTCCCTTACAGGACATTATCTGGTTAATTTGTATTTCAGTCTCCTACTACCGCTGTCATTGTTGGTGGTGTACCAGTTGGACACTTCCTAACTGCACTTGACATAATGGTCCATCTTGGTTGTGATATGATTACTATTTAGCGCTCCAACGTGCCTGTAGGTTGACACAGTAATATATCTGCCAACTGCTGAGTCTTGTGTCTGCTAATTGAGAAATTTGTAAATTCACCCACAACTTCAGTCTCCAAACAGGTAAAAAAAAAAAAGAAAGATAGTGTAACGACCACGGATGTGTAGACTCGCTATAACGTGAACAGAACCACATTTCAGTATATTAGTGTACAGCTACTCTATCCTGTTTGTGTGTGCGCGCGCGCGCGCGTGTTGCTGTGATTGACATTTTATCGCAATACCAAATTGGACTTTTGAATGTCATTCTTTTTACTCTTTATCATAATTTAACCCAATCGTGTCGCAACAGAAACACAAAGTTAAGGTAAAACGCCCAACAATTCATGAAAGTGGTGATCGTCAAGTTTATGTATTCTGGTGCCTATGCTGTGGAGGATGCCGTGAGGGCTTTGTAGCTGTGACATTAGATGAAAGAAATTGTATTTGCGGTGAAGAGAAACGGGGAAATCGTCCAGATCTGGCCGGAGCAATACCGCATCTGCGGGCATTATTGTCAAAGGTGAAAGTCCTCAGCGAACACAACCGCTACCATCACGCTATGCTGCACAAGCCCCCCCCCTCCCCCCACGCCGCTGTGTGGACATTATGAGGCTTCCACCCCTGTGCAAAAGGAAGAGACGGGGGTGCATGGGTGAAACATGGCGGCCGTAGACCCATCGGAGTCCCCAGAACAACAGATTTCCACCAACGAAAAGGAAGCCGAATCGGGGAAAATGGCCGATAGAAGCGCCCCCGAATGCAACTACGAACAGACAGCAGGCGCACTTGGAAAATCCGAAGAGAGCGTCAACAACGAAGGGGTAAGCGGTGTTAGCAACGACGGCGATGGTGGTGCTGCCAGCCATTCGGAGGTTTGTGGCAATCATGACACGGGAGCTGACACAACGACGTGTAATTCACTGGGATCGATAGAAAAAATCACCCACAACAAAGAGGATTCCTGCGGCGATCGGCGGGGCTCCCGTTTGGCAGAAACCGAGGACAACGAGGAAGCGGTGGAAACGCGCAAAGAAAACCCCAACTGTGGTATGCTAATGTTAATTCTATATTCTGTGAATAACAGCGTTAGCGTTAGCGTGCAAGCTAACGCTAACGCTGTTAGCCGTTGTCCTCGCGCTTAGGTTAACTTAAACCCTCCGATTTTGGGAGCGGAGTAACGCCTGCTGCAGCGACATGAGCGAACCGACCGCCTGTCGCAATGTTTTATTCGGGATACACGAGCGGACCAACCGTCAGTTATTTAGCATATAAACCAGTCGATCGCAATCGATGTAGTTGTTGTCGGTGAGCTGTGTTGCTTATTGTTTGTAGAGGAGTTGTTGATACGGTGTTTTCTTCTCCACCAGATCGCAACACTCTGATGGAAAAACCGGAGGTGCAGGTGGATACACTTGTTGACGCTATTTCTAATGCAGATGGAGGGGAGATTAATAGAAAAAAGTCAGATTCTCCAGAGGAGCGCACAGTAAAGGAGGCAGTTAATGAGTTGGGGAATGAAGTCGAGGATGTGGTAGAAGAAGATGACGATGATGATGTTGATGATGACGACAGAGGAGAGGAGGCTCGTGCGTTAGTCAAACCAAGAAAGTGGATTCTTCAGTGCAAGGAGTGCGGGGAAAGATTCAACCGACGAGAAACGTTCAATCTTCACCGTCACTTCCATGCACACAAGGATGAGCTGAACCCCCTCACCTGTAAAGAATGCGGCCTTACCTTTCAGCACCGCAGCAACCTCATCAGACATCGAAGTGAGCATAAAGAGAAGGAGGAGCAAATCGTAACACTAAAGAAGGAGGCACAGGTGCGGGATGAAAGTTTCAAGTGTGCGCAATGTGAGAAATTTTTCGCCACAGTGGATAAGCTGAGGGGACACAACTGCAGCGATGTCCCAGAAAAGCCTTACCGCTGTCCACTGTGCCGCCAAGAGTTTCAATTTAAGGTATCTGTCACCAAACACATGCAGACCCACTCCCTGAAGAGTGTCTTAAAATGCCAAGAGTGCTATCAGAGTTTCTATGACAGCACGGCTCTGCGCTGCCACCAACGATGTCACGCTGCGCTGAAACCCTATGAGTGCCCTGAGTGTGGCATGGTATTCAAACACTATTCTGTCATGGAAGACCACCGCCGTAAACACACAGAGAACATGCGCTCCCACCAGTGCAGTATCTGTGGTAAGATTTTCAAGTACAGCAGTCTCCTACATCAGCACCAGTATCTGCACACGGGCCAGAAGCCCTTCCGCTGCCCTGAATGTGGTAAAAAATTTGCCTTTGCTCAAAACATGAAGGCACATTGCCGTCAGCATAGACTGCATGCCGTCAACCCCCTTGCCTCCTCTGATGAGCCGAGTAAGCAGGCCCCTGTGCCTACACATGAGACAGTTAGGGGACCAGGGAAGGAGAACACCAACCAGAGTGTTGAACTAAAACGTGTATTTAACTGTCCACTTTGTCCTCAGATCTCATACACAGCTGCTGACCTGAGAGCGCACATGCTAATTCATGAGGCTGAGCATGAGAAGCTTGAGAACAGATCCAAATCAGTAAATGAGAACATAAACAAGAGCTGGGAGAAAGGACACACCTGTCCCCACTGTCCAAGTACTTTTCGTGATGAGTCAAGTTTTTATGGACATTTGTTAAAAGTCCATAAATCTATTAATCATTATTTAGAGAAGTGGAGGACAAGACCCATAAATAAATGTTCTCAGTTAAATTCTGATAATGTTCAAGGGAAGTTGAAAAGTGATGGCAGAAGCAGTAAGTCATATATGTGTCCAGAATGTGGCAAAATGTTCCGTCACCGCTCAGTGTTAGAATTGCATATGCGCATTCATTCAAAGGACAAGCGGTACCAGTGCAAGGTGTGTGGAAAGGGCTTTCGATTCAGCAGCTACTTACAGCAACACCTCATCATCCACACAGGCAAGAAGCCATACAAATGTCCTGATTGCGGGAAAGACTTTGCCTTTCTTCAGAACATGAAGACTCATCAAAAGCTGCATCAGGAAAAACCATTCCGTTGCACTAGCTGCCGTAGGGGTTACAGTGATGAAGCCCAGCTTCAGCACCACATGTTATCACATAATGGTGAGAAACCTCACAAGTGTGAACTTTGCAACAAGAGCTTTGGATTACCTTATCTGCTCCGTGATCATATGAACACGCATACAGGAGAGAGACCCCATCGCTGTGATGAGTGTCACAAATCCTTCTCCTGGTTTAGCAGCCTCCTAGTACATCAAAAAATCCATGCCCGCAAGCGTCAAGGTCTCAGCCAGCATAACACTTTTCCTGTAAGTACAAGAATGAGAGGCAGAGGTAGCAGGGGAAGGAGAGGGGGTCGGTTAGCATGGATCTGGCCGAAGTTGGCAGGAGGCTCAGGTATGGTTAGCCGGCAAGGTCAGCAGGAGGCACAGCCGCCACCCCCATATCAAGTTCCACCACTGAGAGATGCTGAGTGGCATAGTAGTACAGTCCAACCACCCTCTCCCATGTTGTCATCTCAAATGGATTTACAAGGCAGACACCAGAAGGAACCATGGCTCTCAGAGGCTCACCCTCCACCAGTTCAGTGGAAGGTAGATGGTGGAGAAGTAATGCCCGTTCCAATACCTCAGCAGCCACATTTACCCCCACAGCAAGTACAGTTTGATAGCCTGTCACTACCATGCTTACAGCAACACCATAAAACCAGCTCAGCTTGGGGGGAAAACCCTCTGATAGCTCAATCTGGCCCCACTACAATTCAGAGTTTGAAATCCTTGCACACAAAAGAGAGCACAGATTTGAGTGGGTGCTCCCTCCTAGCAGCTGTGCCAAAAAAAACCAGTGTGCTAGTAGCAAGTGAGATAGACCAGCAACGGCAACCCAAGCCTGTCTTGTGGAATAATACAACTACAGCCATCACACTTGCCTCCACTAGCCTTTCGCATGAATTTCCTGGTTCACCAACTTATACCGATGGGGCAGCACTTTGGAGTGTAAGACCAATTCCAGTAGCACCAATTTCACAGAGCTCACCAAATAAGCTTGGCCAAGAGCCTCAGCTGTCAAGATGGTCAAATGTCCAAATGTCAATACAAAAGGCTATGAATGACCCATCTACATCTCCTAAAAAGGATGACCGAACATGGGACTTCAGTACACCTCAAGTAAAGACATTGACTGTTAGCCAGTCAGAAAAGCCATGGAATGGCTGTGAGCCACAAAAACAGTGGGCTCCAGGCTTAGCAGGTGCATCCATTTCAGCTCAAATAGACCAAAGTAGTGCTATGTCAAGTTCAACCCCTGTATCTCACGGATTAGGTAGCACCTTATGGGACTTCCAAACACCTCCAGGCATTCCAAAGACTTTAAGCCCTTCTGACAAATTAGCAGGAAATCATGAATTTCATCTTCAGCAAAAGCAGCTGTCATCTGGTTGGGCCAATATACAAAATCAAGCATCCACTCAAAAGGTTCCCATCTCTATTCAATATGAGCCTCATCGTTTTGCCCATGGAATGGGAACTGCAGTGTGGGGTTTCCAAACTAACCCTGTGGGCCCTCAAACCCTGCTTGCTGGACAACTCAAACCAGGGACTGGGCAGGAGCTACAGCACCAACCAACGGTAACAGGCACTCAAATAATCATAAATCAGCCTTCTCCCTTTTTTTCACCTCCGCTTGCTCCTCTCCCCCCTCTTGCTTTGCCTGGCCCTCACCCTCTTCACTCTGTAGCAGTTGGTGCTCTTCCAAGACCTCCGCATCCAAATATTTTTTTCACACCGCAGGCAGTCATGAACGAGAGGCCACACATGCCACAGACCCTGTCCCTACCTCAGCTTGCCCCACCACGGACAGAACCTCACAAACTTGGAGGCCGTTTGCCTTTTCCCCCAGAACGACTTCTTCAGTGCATGATATGTGGGTGCTCACTTCCTCGCGAGTTGGATCTACAAATGCATTACCTTCAACATGCACAAGGAGAGATTTAACATTAGCACCCATGATAAGTTTTTCTTTTCCATTAGTCTTCTATCCAGTAGGCCCAAGCACTAGAACCTCAGATGGTCCTATTTGACCAGTTAATTGAATGGGTATAATTATATAATTAATGTACTTAAAATTGGCCTGTTCACTGATGTGAAAATTTCTTCACTTAGTAGTGCACTTTTAATTGAAAAAAAATTATTTTTTTTTGGTACATGTGACGGAAAGCCTTTAAGCGGTATATTGGACTGTACAGAATGTTTCCAACTAGGATTTATATACGCATGTGCCATGCTCTGAATGAGTTGCACTGGTCGACAAATGCATTACGGATATCCGCATATCTATCTTGTTTGAAAAATACTTCACCCGAGTAGTTGAAATGAACAAGGTTCTACTGCATTTCATTCTTTGCCAATGATGTTTAGGTTTAGATAGTATTAGTACTTAGTTTATTCAAATGTCATGAACTGTGTGAGCTATGTCTCTTCATGTACAGTCTATGTGCCTTTATGAATACAGTTTGCATGTCTGCTGTCTTGGTATTCTAGGCCTAGTTTGTTCTAAAGGTAGACTCAACAATGTAACCTCACACCCTAAATACAGAGCAACTCTTTTTAAGACTTTTTAAGATAGTACAAAAAGATATTATTTTGGGGGCAGAGTCAGATGCTGTTTGCATCATGGATATTCCAGAATATGCTGTGGAAAGGTTACTGGGTACAAGCATACTCACTGAGCTTGTTGGCAGGGCACAAAGCAAATCTCACTTAATGTGTTCAATGTCTTTTGGATTTGGACCAGGCAAAATTTACTGTAAACTTGATGTGTACAAGTAACTATGGCAAGGTCAGTCGCAGACAGTTTTCTGTAACTTGAATAATTCTGTAAATGAAAAGTGGGAGCAGTGGGCAAGTAGTCTTTTTGCATAATATTGCTGACAATATTGTAAAACAGTGAATTTTATAATAAATTCAACTTTGATTTATGTGAAGTTTTGTCAGTGCTGTATGAACATTTTGTCACAATAGTAGAGAAAACATGCCAACTATGCAGTAACGTTTTGTTTTTTTTGCTCCGTCAAATCAATTACACTAAGTCAATATATCATGGCTGATGATTTACAAAATTTGCAAATTCAGCCAGATTCTCAGAAGTGATTAACATCCATAGAGAACTGCTGAGCACCATGTGCTGTGTTTAACTTAGCAAGTACCTTTGAAGAGGTTTCAAAAATTCAAGATTGTTACCATGGCACTGGCACCCAAATAGATACCATTAGGCAACTGACTCCCATTTCATCATAAGATTTTGCCCCAGGAACTCATATTGTAAGATTTTTAATGTTGGTTTAGTATTGAATAGCTGCAAGCTTTTCACAGAGAAATTATTACAGTGAAGGAAAAAACATATTGTTGGACTAGTCATTCTGACACATGATCTTTTTGTGGCGAATTAAAGTAGTGTGAAATTAACCTATTCCTCATTTGCTGGGGACCCCGTATAACTCCCTCATTGACTCATGGGTCCACATCCAACTTGGAAGAACTACTGGCTTAAAGATTAGCCTATCAAAGTGAAATAAATCTATGCTCATAATTGAATGTGGCTTTAGTGGCTTTATAAATTGTCTTTTTATTGCCCAGCTATGTAGATTAGTTTGAGAGCAGAATTCCAAATCATTCCCCCTGATCTAAATGCAGAAATGGTACTCTGGGCACTTAGCTACATTTCTTACGTCAACTGTGACAGGAAAATGTAAAACACAAGACATGTAAAAAAAAACTTTGTTCAAAGGAAGAATTGTTCCTGGGTTGTGACTCAACATTTCAAACTACATCCGTCCATCAATTTAGCGTGACAATAATGGGAATTTTCCATGATGTCTAGATACTGGATTCAACAAAAACCTACGTTGTTCAATACTGGGTGTAGGTTCATTCTAATCTCGTGCTCAACAGATAACCTAGTCGGAATGTGTCAAACACAACATGGAAAAACAGCCAACATCGATGCAGCATACTAGTGAAACATGTAATTGTTGGTAAAGACATATTTTGAGGCTCAAATACATTTCCTCGCTCTTATTTTTCTTTTTGTATAGACGGTGAACACAGTATAGCAGAATGATGTGTCCCAGAGAGCAGATAATGCTATACAGTTAGGCAGATGAATTATAAAGATTAGGTGGCATTTTAACGACTATTTGTTTTTTTTTTAATTTAGCACCTGTTTTGCTGACTAATTCCTGAATTACATGCTGACTGAACACACATTTGGTGTATCTCTTAATAGAGTGTGATTCCAAGTGACGCTATCTCGATTAAGAAGACTGGTACAGATGCCCCAGTCAAATCGCTCTGTGTAGCTGATACAATGAAATATGGGGTGGGGGGTGGGGGGGTGATGGTCCTACTGAGCCCCCTCATCAACAACACCTCCCACGCTGTGCTGACGCACGGCGCAGGCGCGTTTGGCAGACTTGGTTGATAGCCATCCATGCTAGCGCGTTTGTCGCACAGCTGTGGAGTTGCTGTGTAGTATGGAAGCGTTTGGCTGTGCTATGCTCGCAGCGGATGCCAATTTAGCATGTTACTCTACATAATGGTAGAGAATTAGATCGGCTCAAATAGCGTTCATTACATTCCCCATTGTCACTTCGAGCCAACACTATCGAGTGATAGGAACAACATTTAAAAGCAAGCAATTTCCACTCTGGCCTGTCACTGGTAACGTTGACTGAATACCGTGAGCTAACAGCTTGCTAACCGTTAGCGCCGCCACTTGCAACCAAAGCAACGCTTCGAAACTTAAGATGGACGTTGAAAATGAGCCGGGCAAACCAGACGAAAATCCCCAAATTAAAGGTGGTACATCAGTCGGAGACTGCACTGAACGTAAGTCTTCAACTTTGGCCTTACTCCCTAAACTGGTTTATCCTGAATGAAGCATTAATGCTAGCGTTAGCCATGTCCTCGCTCTGGTGTGTGCAGGCGTATGCAACCACAGTAACTCCCAGCGCAGGACTATTCCTATTGGACATGTTTTGAATCCTGCGTCCCCCCTCTTCAAAAACGGTGTTTGGAGAGTTTATTGCTATGTAGCTGCATTGGCGGACATTGGATGCCCACATTGGTGTATTAAACCAAACAATGCCTTTTAACATTAGATGTATATCCAAGTCACTAATGTTTGTTTATATATATATATATATATATATATATATATATATATTTTAGGATGGCATGCATAACTAAATGGCAAAACCCCGAAACCTCGTGACTAGGACATGTAATCCATGAATTACTTGCGTTGAATGTTACTGTCAGTTATTCCCTGTTTTGCTCGTTTGGATCATTGTTCCCTCATTTTGACTGAACACAAACATTCTGTCAAGTTTAATAACTGGTGCTACTTGGCTTCATCATCAGTTCGTCATCAAAATGTCTGCGTTCAGCAATATCCGCACGAGTGTGGGTGTTGCTAATTTGAGTTTTAAGGATTTTTTTTCTTAAATTTTGTTTATTTATGAAAGCACTGTGCATCCACTGTCAACAGGCAGTAATTAATGGGGATCTGAAATTAAATAAAGAAATATATAAAGAAAAAGAAAAAAAGACCACAGTATGTTATTATTGAAGTGCAGATCAGTTTGTAAGGAAAACAAAACATGACCATGTGCAGCAATCCTAGTCTATTAGCTACTGTACCATCAGGTCTGGTCTTATGCCTCTGTTTTTATCATTTTCCAAATATCTTTCAATAAGCAGGGAATCGCATGGTGGCCCAGTGGTTAGCACTGTTGCCTCACAGCAAGAAGGTCCTGGGTTGGAACCCCAGGCCGTCCCAGGTCCTTTCTGTGTGGAGTTTGCATGTTCTCCCCGTGTCTGCGTGCCCTGGTTTCCTTCCATCATCAAAAAGATATGCATGTTAGGGTTAATACTCCTGCTTGTGCCCCTGACCAGGGCAATAGGAAAAAGAACTGGAGTTGGTCCCCGGGTGCTGCACCGCAGCTGCCCACTGCTCCTATACAATAGGTGGGTTAAATGCAGAAACCAAATTTCGTTGTAACCGAACAATGACAAAATAAATTGGCTTTCTTTCTTTCTAAAAAGGTATTCAGGAGGCTGCAAGAAATTGCATGTTGCAGTCAACATGATTAATTTACAGTAGCTTGTTTCAATAAAAGAAAAATATTTCTACTCAGACTATAATTGTTTACTTCTAATTAGTATCTTAACAAAACAGACCTCAAAGTTATGACATATCGCCATCCTCATATCTATTTAGTTATTTATGGTTTGTCTAGCTGACACCAACCATATCTTGGTCAAAACTTTTTTTACTTGCTATTAGCAGCATACCCATTAAATACTTGTCAATACCTTCCAGATTTGTTAAGGATACTTTTCAAACCACTGCAAGGGAAAGAAATAAGCTAAATTGTTCTTAAATTACCTTATCAACAGAATAAGCAGTGTTAGTGCTTGACCATAGAGAAACTTGTACACGAGTGTAAGTATGACATAGGCTACTGTAAATGCCACAACAACATAAAGATAAAAATGACTAATGCCACTTTGAAGGAGGTTCTATGGCAAGCTGTAAAAACATTTAGATAAAGGAATTCAAATAATATTTATTATTCACGATTCACTATTCATAACTCGAATCAACGTTTACACAGCGCAGTTTGTTTAATAACATTTCAGTAAAGGGATAGTAATCAATCAAAACCATCCAACATTATCTGTTTTTTTTTAATTATTACTTCACAGACATGAGTTTTAGATACACACATTTCTACGTGTGCCCATCTGAGTTGCAAAATATGATTCTAGAGTTATCTAATTCACTTTTGTCCCGACTATGTAAATGTCTAGATTTCAAAAGGTCTGCAATTCATTGCTTGTCAAAATATCGGTTTTAGATGTCAGGTTTTTTTTTGAGTAGTCTGCTCTAGATATCGAAATGTATACATTTTGTTACAATTCTGGCCAGTTCAAAAGTTGAGTGTGAACATTTAAAATTAAAATTAAGTCATTACTAGTTAAAGTTGCTGTCACTTCAAGATATCTACATTGAAATTATGACCAGTGTTCACACTTACATTTGAGATCAATTTAGTCATCATGTCATGTAATAAAGCTGTTATGAGTTCTACAACTTAGTGATGACTAGTCACTATTGAATCCATAATTCCACCCATATCAGTTGTATCAGTAATTGTTCATTTACATTTTATGAAATATATTCAGATAACTAAAATATACTGAGTTTAATGACTACAGTGTCATATTTTTGTATATATGTAACAAAGTTCTAACTAATTGTACATCCACTCTAGATATCTAAAATTCTCTTGTGACTTGTGATGATTGAGTGACTACTCACTCATTCAGTTGAGGTATGTAATGCTGATTTTATGACTTGTCAGAAATTATCTTTAGATACATAAAATAAACATTTGTCAGTCATTTAAGGTATCTTATTTGGTGATGTCCAGGATTACTGTTAATTTTTTAAATCACATCAGTACACACTCATGGCCCAGTTTGCTATCCCTTATTTTCATCTTCTTATACTGTTATAGCCCACTATGTTTTTGTCTGTAGCAGAACTAGCTTACAATATCAGAATCCGGACTCAGGCTTGGAAATTTATGGACATATAATAGATGTCCTCAATGCAAAATGGCATGTTGAATTATGTGACTCAAATAAAAACATAACGCAATAACAGTGCTTGAATTTTTCTGCATTGCAATTTAACAAAAAATCCCACAGCATTTATGACGCTTGAGGTTTTCTGCACTGCAATTCATTTGGGTTGTATATTTCAATTGAAAACAAAGTTCCAGCATTTACAATTCAATGAACAAATATTCACCTTTCTAAAATACAGTTCCAAAATTTTCGGTTGTTCAAATACCATCTTCTTTATTTGGCAGGTAATATTCAGCTCATTATTTTTCAACCTTAAAATTTCAGCGTGCCAAAATTCAGTCTTAACAATCACCATCCGGGTGTCACAGGAAGAGCAAGGGATTGCCGATATACTTTTGTAACCAATGGTAACATGCTGCTCAGAACCTGCTCCAAGCTCTGGTGATTATGTGAGTTGGTGGTGGTGGGATTGTGCGGACAGTGGAAGCCACAAGAGAAGATGAACCAAGCGGTAAATTAAGTTATACTTTGTTGATCAACAGGACAGTAGGATATATTTTAGTGTACTGTTGAACTTATTTTTCAGTTATTTTCTCTGCAAGATGTTAGTTATTCATTGCAACTTCGGTGAAATAATGTTCGCTTTTTATCACTAGCTAACTAGCTAGCTAGTCTTCACAATTATGACCAATCAGAGTAACGTTATCCACCTGGATGGAGCCTACGTAGGTTTAGTTGGTCTAGCTAGCTACCAAGCTTAACTACAGTTAGCATTGATGGAGAATGGGTTGCCTAGCTAATTATAGTAGTTACTAGGGTATTAAAGCCAATTTTGTTTTCTTCACAACACTTGCTCTTGGACTATGTTTTAGGGTGATTCCGCTCTCACTTGGACAATGCTGTTGGGCATATTCCTGTAGACATGGACTACCTGGAATATATTTGCTCACAGGAGTTGTTTTTTTTTTTGAGTTCAGTTTCCAAGTTGGTGAACATTCCATCAAAAAAACATCCACGATAAAGCGGAACCAGGGAACAGTGAACAGGTAATCTTACTTGAAACGTTCTAGTTTGCAGTTGCATACATTTAACTGGCGCTGTATATTTGACCACAGTTTGTTGGTGAAACATGTATGTTAAAAACCATATGGTCTCTTTATGTTTTCCTGAGTATACTCTCAACCACCAGTGTTAGTTGAAGATGCTACATGTAATTTTTGGAAAGACTAGGGAAAATATATTTTTAATGCATTTCAATGTTGTCTTACAGTTAAATTTTTTATGTCCATCTATTTCATATTTTTTGTATTAATATACCATACATCATAGGCTTCCTGTTCTATATGCCAAGAAGAAATGGCCCTTGATGTCTTGGAAATTCATGCCAACGTTTGTGGAGAAAGGTATTCAAGATGGATAAAATCTGTTGTGTGCGATAGCAAATCTTTGATATTATTTTTAAAATATAAGTGTTTGTTGCCCTATATGTGTTTGTTTGTTATATGTTGTTGTTATATGTGTTTGTTTTTCTTTTTCCTACACTGTAGAACAATGGATGACACAATGAACAACACAGTTGAAGTGCCGTGTGTGGATAGCGGTAACTAAAATTGCTTCTTCTTTTTGTACTTGACTAATGTCGGTGGATGACTGTTGGGTGACCTTTGAGTGTATTTCATAGCCACATTAACAAAATCTGTGCTTTCTGCCCATCTAGATTGGAAGACCCACCCTGATCCCAAAGTGCCTTGTACACACAGGAAATTCTTAATTTACGAGACTGGGAAGCCTCTTCTGATGTACATGGACCTCAGATAAGGTATTGAAGAACCAGAGGAAGGACCTTATCAACTTGTACAAGCAACAAGATGTGGAGTGAACATGTCTCCTTAGATGCCAATTGCAAGGTAAAGCATAGAAAAGAGCAGTTCAAGGTGAAAATGAGTTCAATGAAATGTGTAGCACTACAGCAGCATTGTAGTTATTGTGTGCGCTTTGTGTTCTTTAGGGAACACTGCAATTGGTGATGGTGTCACCAGGAACTAATTTTCTACAATTCTTTACAAACTTAAGAATCAAGAGTCAATAATTTATCAACATTGCCATATCAACGTTAGAGTTGATTTGGAATTTGTTACATGAAGTATTGTTTGAACTTTGGTATGCAACATAATTCCTCTAACTTCTGGCAATTTTCTTTTTAATAGATTTGGCCTGTTAACAGGTAGAATTATCTCAAACAATTTTAATGTTTCTGTATGTTTTATTTTGAGCAGGAAACATGGGAGTTACCTGCCTGTTTGATGGGCAGCCAGTACATTTGGTGCCCTCATCGTCAGTTTCTTATCAAAAGTGACCTCTTCCTGGTAGCAGGAACATTGCTCTGCCACTCCTTCCTGCATGGCAGACCATGTCACGACGGGCTGAGCAGAGCTTTTGTTCATGATCTGCCTCTTGGTTCACATGATACAGCCACTTTACTGTTGGAGGACTGCCCCAATATTGATCTGCGAGAGACCTCCACCCAGGTATGTAAATACAATATAGATACTTGGTCAACTTTTCAGTAAATATTCTTTTTATATCGAGGTTGTTTTGTACTTATTTTATTTATGTATTTATTTCAGTTGAGCTTAATGGACAGTAGCCATTGGATGAGGACCAAAATGAGAAAATTTTGGAACTTTGTTTGTCTTGGGATCATCCTGGTCCAACTGAAGTAAACAGAAGTTGGCTCTACGAACATCTGCTTTTACATGTGGTAATTCAAATTTCTTGGTTGTGGTATATGTATATACCAATCAGCCAAAACATTAAAAGCACTGACAGGTAAGTGAATAACGTTGATTATCTCATTACAATGGCACCTGTCAAGGGGGGTGGGATATATAAAGCAGCCAGTGAACGGTCAGTTCTCGGTGTGTTGGGAGCAAAAAAAAAAGGGCAAGCATAAGGATCTGAGCGACTTTGATGAAGGCCAAATTGTGATGGCTAGACGACTAGGTCAGAGCATCTCCAAAACGACAAGTCTTGTGGGGTGTTCCCAGTATGCAGTGGTCAGTACCTGCCAAAAGTATTCCAAGGAAGGTGAACCGGTGACAAGGTCATGGTTGCCCAAGGCTCATTGATGAGCATGGGGAGCGAAGGCTAGCCCGTCTGTCCAATCCCTCCGAAGACCTACTGTAGCTCAAATTGCTGAAAAAGTTGAGCAAGTTAAGTGTCAAATGGATACGAAATTCCATTTTACTGACTTAGCTCCTATCAGTACTGTAGTTGTGCCAACATCTTTGGATGAGCTATGCTAGCTCTTGTGATCTAACATTAGCATTTCTAGAAAATTTCACAATAGTCTGAAGGCACGGTCGGCAAAACAATGCTCGTCGAACAAGTGTCACACATTTTACAAGAAAAAAAGTGGACGTGTTGCAACAAGGTCTTATATTGTTAGATAATCATCATGCTGTTTTGCTAACAGCATTCAGCTCTGCATTTTCAGAATGAGAGAATTTGAGAAGTGATGCACTTCTTGTGCAACAGCTAGATGCAGGTTGCACTACTGATGGACTAACCATGAGCTACTTCACAATGAAAAGGAGTTCAACTACATCTTAGCCACTCAAAGAATTATAGCTTGTCAAACTAAAACTACTTTGAAAAAGTAGTTCAACTACATTCAAAATAAGTTGTGGAAAATTTTCACAATCTGGGTCTGGACTCATATAGTTATACAGAGGTACAATTGAAGTGACTAAGAGTAAAGTGTAACAATGATTTGGTAACCAGAGCAGGGAGGACTTCACTTGTGCAGTCTGAGGGTGTGTTTTAGGGAGAGGACATTGTTGGACATTGAGGATATAATTGAACAATGTGTAGTTAACTACTCCCCAACACTGCGGTTATGTTCTTATTCTGAAAATAAAATAAAAATGTAATTTACTACTTAACATGTGTCTTTCTCTTATTGATCTGAGTATATTAAATAGAATTTTCTATTTATTTAAGCATATAGCACAGGCCTTAATCACATGGTTTCAATGATATTATGCTGTCGTACTTTTCGACTTCGGGTAGTTCTTTTTTCACCATACATGTTTGCATTCCTGCATAAAATTAATGTAATGTGCCATGCCCATGACCAAAAATGGTGTTGCTGTCGTAAATGGCAAAATAATTTGACTTACCAATTTTTTTAGATTTTGAAAATTATTTCAGCATCTAGTGAGGACGCCTCACAGCAAGAAGGTCCTGGGTTTGAACCCCGGGGTTGTCGAACCTTGGGGGTCATCCCATCCCATCCTCCTTGCATCTTCACCATCCCAATGGTGAGGATGCAAGGAGTAGAGGTGACGAAGGCGTTTGAGTTTAAATACTTGGGGTCAACTGTCCAAAGTAACGGGGAGTGCAGAAGAGAGGTGAAGAAGAGCGTGCAGGCAGGGTGGAGTGGGTGGAGAAGAGTGCCAGGGGTGATTTGCGACAGAAGGGTACCAGCAAGAGTTAAAGGGAAGGTTTTTAAGATGGTTTTGAGATGAGCTACTATGTTATATAGTTTGGAGACAGTGGCACTGATGAAAAGATGGGAGGCAGAGCTGGAGGTGGCAGAGTTGAAGATGCTAAGATTTTCATTGGGAGTAACAAAGAAGGACAGGATTAGGCATGAGTATATTAAAGGGACCGCTGAAGTTGGACGGTTTGGAGACAAAGCAAGAGAGGCAAGATTGAGATGGCTTGGACATGTGTGGAGGAGAGATGCTGGGTATATTTGGAGAAGGATGCTGAATATGGAGCTGCCAGGGAAGAGGAAAAGAGGAAGGCCAAAGAGGAGATTTATGGATGTGGTGAGAGAGGACATGCAGGTGGCTGGTGTGATAGAGGAAGATGCAGAGGACAGGAAGAGATGGAAACGGATGATCTGCTGTGGCGACCCCTAATGGGAGCTGCTAAAAGTAGTTATAGAGATCACATCATAGTAAAGTGTTCAGTTAATTGTTTTAACATACATGGTACATGCCATATTTGCCAAAATGGCATATAGTAAACTTCTACTGCATCCCACCACACTATTTAAGATGTACGGGCTCATGCAGTGGTGTTGGGCAGCACAGTGGTTCGCATTCTTGCCTCACAGCAAAGAGGTCCTGGGTTCAAACCCCAGGCTGTTCCAGGTTCTTCTGTGTGGCGTTTGCATGCTCTCCCCATGTTTGCGTTGGTTTCCTTCGGGTGCTCCGGTTTCCCCCCACCATCAAAAAGACATGCATGTTAGGGTTAATACTCCCGCCTGTGCCCCTGAGCAAGGCAATGGAAAGAAGAACTGGAGTTGGTCCCAGGGTGCTCCAGCTGCCCACTGCTCCTATACAATAGGATGGGTTAAATGCAGAGAACACATTTCACTGTAATGTGTACAATGACAAACTAAAGTAGCTTTCTAAAAAAGTAATTTGCCATTGTTTGTTTTTCTCTTTTGGCCATTGCCTAGTGAATGTTTTTGATCAAAACAAAAGCCTTTTTCATGCCTTCTTTAACTATTATTTCAAAATATATGTGCATTTTGTACTTTTCAATTGTGAGCAATAGTCTGTCTTCTTTAACAATGATTTAGCTCCATCTGTTAACCTGCCGTGCACAATACTTGTTTGAATGAATGTCAACTAAGGAAAAAAAAATAGTTTAAGGACAATACAAAGAAAACCCAGAGCTCTTGCCAACAGGTTATTTTCCTTTGCTGAAAAATTAATGAACAAGCACCAAACAAATGTGTTCTGCTGTTACTATAAGCACTTATTCCATAAGAACTGATGGACAAAACTGAAGTGCTGCTAAATAGCTGTCCCAGCCAAAAGTCTGAATCTTTTTTGGGGTTTACAGCTTCCCGTAATTTTGCCATTTGTTCAACACTCAGGGCATTCATTCGTAGGAACAATGATGCTGGAGTGTGCATCTGCAGTGAAGCTACTCTCCCAGTCATTGTGCGGTATGCTCAGTCCCTAGAAGGCAAATCTTAGACCATTAACCACAACCCATGAAGGCCTACCTAAAGCACTCAACAGAGCGAGCATTCCATTCATTGCTGCAGTCTTCTTTTTTTTTTAACTGATTTTTATCCCTTTTGGGGGGGGGGGGTTCCCCCTTCTTCCCAGTTGTGCTTGGCCAATTACTCCTCCCTCCCGAGCCGTCCTGGTTGCTGCCCCACCCCCTCTGCCGATCCGGGGAGGGCTGCAGACTACCACATGTCTCTTCTGATACATATGGAGTTGCCAGCCACTTCTTTTCACCTGACAGTGAGGAGTTTCACCAGGCAGATGTAGCGCATGGGAGGATCACGCTATTCTCCCCCAGTTCCCCCTCCCCCCCGAACAGGCGCCCCGACCAACCAGAGGAGGCGCTAATGCAGCGACCAGGACACATACCCACATCCGGCTACCCACCTGCAGACACGGCCAATTGTGTCTGTGGGGACGCTTGACCAAGCCGGAGGTAACACGGGGCAATCCCCGTCTTGGTAGACAATGGAATAGACCACTACGCCACCCGGACACTCTTTAACTGATTTTTTTTATACAACACACATAGTACAGAGAAAGTACAACTTGGAGGAGATACATATACAATTACACTTGTTTTAACTCATTCTTTTCATGTCTGTTCTGAACATTGTTATGAAATAATTCTTCATTGGTAATAATTTTCATATTACACAAACATGAACAGCACATATCAAATACCACACCACTCGTACCACCAATGAATTAACAATACAATAACTGTAGTTTTAGCCAAACATACACTACCGTTCAAAAGTTTGGGATCACCCAAACAATTTCGTGTTTTCCATGAAAAGTCACACTTATTCACCACCATATGTTGTGAAATGAATAGAAAATAGAGTCAAGACATTGACAAGGTTAGAAATAATGATTTGTATTTGAAATAAGATTTTTTTTACATCAAACTTTGCTTTCGTCAAAGAATCCTCCATTTGCAGCAATTACAGCATTGCAGACCTTTGGCATTCTAGCTGTTAATTTGTTGAGGTAATCTGGAGAAATTGCACCCCACGCTTCCAGAAGCAGCTCCCACAAGTTGGATTGGTTGGATGGGCACTTCTTTGAGCAGATTGAGTTTCTGGAGCATCACATTTGTGGGGTCAATTAAACGCTCAAAATGGCCAGAAAAAGAGAACTTTCATCTGAAACTCGACAGTCTATTCTTGTTCTTAGAAATGAAGGCTATTCCATGCGAGAAATTGCTAAGAAATTGAAGATTTCCTACACCGGTGTGTACTACTCCCTTCAGAGGACAGCACAAACAGGCTCTAACAGGTACTATTTAATGAAGATGCCAGTTGGGGACCTGTGAGGCGTCTGTTTCTCAAACTAGAGACTCTAATGTACTTATCTTCTTGCTCAGTTGTGCAACGCGGCCTCCCACTTCTTTTTCTACTCTGGTTAGAGCCTGTTTGTGCTGTCCTCTGAAGGGAGTAGTACACACCGGTGTAGGAAATCTTCAATTTCTTAGCAATTTCTCGCATGGAATAGCCTTCATTTCTAAGAACAAGAATAGACTGTCGAGTTTCAGATGAAAGTTCTCTTTTTCTGGCCATTTTGAGCGTTTAATTGACCCCACAAATGTGATGCTCCAGAAACTCAATCTGCTCAAAGAAGTGCCCATCCAACCAATCCAACTTGTGGGAGCTGCTTCTGGAAGCGTGGGGTGCAATTTCTCCAGATTACCTCAACAAATTAACAGCTAGAATGCCAAAGGTCTGCAATGCTGTAATTGCTGCAAATGGAGGATTCTTTGACGAAAGCAAAGTTTGATGTAAAAAAAATCTTATTTCAAACACAAATCATTATTTCTAACCTTGTCAATGTCTTGACTCTATTTTCTATTCATTTCACAACATATGGTGGCGAATAAGTGTGACTTTTCATGGAAAACACAAAATTGTTTGGGTGATCCCAAACTTTTGAACGGTAGTGTACTTTGTGGCTTATACCTGAGGGGGAAAAAAAGCAAAGTGTACTAAGAATATAGAATAGAATACACTTTGTCATTTGTACATACATACAATGAAATTCACTCTGCATTTAACCCATCTTAGTTGTGTAGCTAGGAGCAGTGGGCAGCTGCTGTGCAGCACCCGGAGGCCAACTCCAGTTATTTTTTCCTATTGCCTTAGTCAGGGGCACAGACAGGAGTATTAACCTTAACATACATGTCTTTTTGATGGTGGGAGGGAACCGGAGTGCCTGGAGGAAACCCACGCAGACACGGGAGAACATGCAAACCCCACACAGAAAAGACTTTGACAACCTGGGGTTTGAGCCCAGGACCTTCTCACAGTGAGGCAACAGTGCTAACCACTGGGCCACCGTGCCGCCCAAATAAAATAAATACAATGAAATAAGTTAAAGGAAGAATAAGTAAAAAGAGGTAGCTGAAGTTCTGGCATTGCCTATATTAATGGTGACCATCTTTCAGCAAACCTGTCTGTTTTCAACTGTAATCTCGCCGTGATGTTCTCCATGAGCATTACTCTCTCTCTCTCTGTTGCTTCATGCTGGGGGGCTGCGGCTTCAGCTAGGAAACGTTTTTGGTTTTTTTTGCTATTAAAAGCGGAAGTCTCGATATGACGGCTAGAGATTTGATTTTTTATTATTATCAGGAAGTATACCCAGTATGAACGTGCTGGATCTAAAGTAAAGTTAATACCAAAAACCCCATTAATCTTCTTTTGAACATTCTTCCAAAAATCCAGGAGCTTTGGGCAATGTGTGAAGTCCCCCACCAATCCACAACCCCTCCAACATAGTTCAGATGTATTGCTGTATTTTGAAGTGATAGATGGAGTGTTAAAATACCACATTTTCACCTTCCAATCAAATTCCTTCCATGTTGGGCTGTTAGTTAATGTCCTGCTTTGAATGTTTCCTCCCATTTTTCATCCTTTATTATATTTGTTTTCAACTCCCATTCTTCTTTGACATCCATATTATTGTCATTGGATTCATGTTGTAGTGTTCTACAATTTTTTGATATAACCCCTTTTTTTGTTGGTTCCTCTGTAAAAGACATTAACAGTTCCTCTAGTTTGGATGGTGTTTTACATGTATTCTCCTGTTCCTTGTTTTTCTGAAGGCAGTGTTTTAGCTGTAGAAATTTATAAAATAGGCTGGTAGATTAAATTCCTCTGTAAGTTGTTCGAATGACATCATGGTTTGTCCGCTGAACACTTCCGCGATATATATCAACCCCTTGATCGTCCATTTCTTGTATCCTGCGTCCATAATAGATGGTAAAAATAAACAAATCTGGGTTTGTTGCTATATTATTAGCCCTACAAATGGAGGTTGACAGCTTTAATTTCTTTCGTACTACTGATCATATTTTCATCGTTCCCTTAATCCAGTCATTACCAATCTTAAGTTTCTTCTGTCCTTTGCAGTCAAGAATGGAAGTGGTTCTAAAGGTACATTTTGACAAGAATGTTGCTCCATTCCTGCCCACACCACATTTCTCTTTAGTTATCCACATAATTATAGGTCTAAGCTGGTATAGATGAGGATGGTGTCAGTATATCGTCTGCAAATAAAGATATTTTGTGTTCTACCCACTTTTCATCCCTTATTCCCTTTATGTCCTTACTTTGTCTTTTTGACTCAGCCAGCAGTTCAATACTTGGAGTGAATAACAGCAGACTCAGACAGTCTCCTTGACTGACTCCTCAGGAAGAAAAAAATCTGAGCAACAACTATTAACTCCAATCCGTGATTTTGTACACCATTTTCCCCCAGTCTATGAAAATTGACTGAAACCAAATACCGCCAATGTTTTGTATAGGGAGCTCCATTTTACCTGATCAAATGCCTTTTGTGCATCTAAACTGAGCATCATGGTAGGCTGTGGATTGTTTTTAGTGCATAATATAAAATTTAATGTTCTAATATTGTTAGCACCTTGTCTACCAGTAATAAAACCTGTTTGACCCAGTTTGATTAATTTGGTTATACATCTATGCATTCTCTGTGCCAATATGTTTAATATTTTTAAATCATTACAGAGCAAGCCAACAGGTCTATAATCCCTCATATGAAGTTGGATCATTGCCTTATATAAGACCGAGACGATGTCTTCTGACCACCAAGTTTTTGGTGGGTTACCTAATGACAGAGCATAGTTAAAGGCTTTAGGATCATACAGGTGTAACAGTGGTGCCAACAGACAGGGGACTCAAATGCACAACTCACATAAAGCAGGTATAAATGTTTTTACTGAAGATGGGTTCGGTACACAGTAAATCAGTCCAATAGACAGGCAGAGGTATCCAATAAATGTCAGGCAAAGGCAGGGTCCAAAACACAGAAGCTTCATCTAAACCAGTCCAGTAAACAGGCAGAGGTATCCAAAACGTTAGGCAAGAGCAGAGTGAAACCACAGGAGCTAGTGGGAATATTACTCAGGAACACACGAGTGGTAAAGCGCTGGAATGCATCGACATGGAGGTACAAAGACGAACAGGCAAAGTAACAGGGAAAATGAGGTATATATACAGGGTAGACTAATGACCAAGTCAGGGGCAGGTGAGTAGACACAGGTGACAGTAATCAAGGAGGCAGGAAACATTTGAGGACAGGAACTTGAGAAAGAGGCCGTGACGTTACAACTGGTATGATCTCTTCTGCAAAACATCCTTATCAGGAGATTTATTATTTTTAAGAGTTTTTATAGTATCAGATATTTCCTTTTATGAAATTGGCTGTATCATTTCAGACGCCTCTTCCTGCAGATAATGATGGTAAATGTAATCTTTTAAGGAATGCCCGTGTTTTGCGTTCTGTGGAATTAGACTCTGAATCGTTGTATACATTTTTATAATATTCTGCCAACACTTCTGCTAGCTCAATTGGCTTTACCGTGGTTTGTTTGGAATTAGGATGTCTTATTTATGAAATTATCCTATTTGTTTGGAATGCTAATAAACAACTTCTCTGTTGCGGCCTCTCTGCTCTGGAACAGGCTGCCTGAGACCATTAGACAAGCCAAGTCCATTTAACTTTTTTTTAAAGACGCGTCTTCAGACCCATTTTTATTCCTTGGCTTTTAACTTTTCTTAACATGTTTTCATCTTTCAACTGGTTGTACTGTTTCGTTTTTTTTTTTTTACCCCTGCTAAACTTTGTTTTTACCATACCTGTTTCTACTGCCTGTATGTCCTAGGATAATTAGGTGCCTTTGGCACCTATTTTATTTTATTCTATTCTCCTTATTTATTCTGTTTGTTTGTTTTGTTTGTGAAGCACTTTGGTGCAAAATTTGTTTTTGTTTTAAAAGTTCTGTATAAATGAAATAAATTTGAAACTTTCTCTATTGCCCATCTCATGTCTTTGACTTGTAAAACATAGAGCTCCTTCTGCTATATGTTAAGAGTTCATCTAATTTATGCCTGATTTTTGTCACTTCGGGGGGGGGGGTTCTCTGATGCTCTTTTACGTTCTAACTCTCCTACTACTTTCGGCTGCTCCCGTTAGGGGTCGCCACAGCGGATCATCCGTTTCCATTTCTTCCTGTCTTCTGCGTCTTCCTCTGTCACACCAGCCACCTGCATGTCTTCCCTCACCACATCCATAAACCTCCTCTTTGGCCTTCCTCTTCTCCTCTTCCCTGGCAGCTCCATATTCAGCATCCTTCTCCCAATATACTCAGCATCTCTCCTCCACACATGTCCAAGCCACCTCAATCTTGCCTCTCTTGCTTTGTCTCCAAACCGTCCAACCTGAGCGGTCCCTCTAATATAATCGTTCCTAATCCTGTCCTTCTTTGTTACTCCCAGTGAAAATCTTAGCATCTTCAACTCTGCCACCTCCAGCTCTGCCTCCTGTCTTTTCGTCAGTGCCACTGTCTCCAAACCATATAACATAGCTGGTCTCACAACCATCTTGTAAACTTTCCCTTTAACTCTTGCTGGTACCCTTCTGTCGCAAATCACTCCTGACACACTTCTCCACCCACTCCACCCTGCCTGCACTCTCTTTTTCACCTCTCTACTGCACTCCCCGTTACTTTGGACAGTTGACCCCAAGTATTTAAACTCAAATGCCTTCGTCACCTCCACTCCTTGCATCCTGACCATTCCACTGTCCTCTCTCATTCACGCATAGGTATTCCGTCTTGCTCCTACTGACTTTCATTCCTCTTCTCTCCACTGCTACCTCCACCTCTCCAGGCTCTCCTCAACCTGCACCCTACTCTCGCTACAGATCACAATGTCATCCGCGAACATCATCGTCCATGGAGACTCCTGCCTGATCTTGTCCGTCAACCTGTCCATCACCATTGCAAACAAGAAAGGGCTAAGAGCCGATCCTTGATGTAATCCCACCTCCACCTTGAACCCATCTGTCATTCCAACCGCACACCTCACCATTGTCACACTTCCCTCATACGTATCCTGCACCACTCCTACATACTTCTCTGCAACTCCTGACTTCCTCATACAATACCACACCTCCTCTCTCGGCACTCTGTCATAAGCTTTCTCTAAATCTACAAAGACACAATGCAACTCTTTCTGGCCTTCTCTATACTTCTCAATCAACATTCTCAAAGCGAACATTGCTTTGAGAACATCGCTTCTGTATAAATGAAATAAATTTGAAACTTGCTCTATTGCCCATCTCATGTCTTTGACTTGTAAAACATAGAGCTCCTTCTGCTATATGTTAAGAGTTCATCTAATTTATGCCTGATTTATTTCACTTCGGGGGGGGGGTTCTCTGATGCTCTTTTACGTTCTAACTCCAGTTCTCTTATTTTACTCTCTAACACTCTTTGCTGTTCTAGGTGGGCTTTTCTCAAAACCTGGCTGATATTTCTATTATTTTCATTCTTGGAGCTGCTTTCCCCCCCTCCAGTAAATCAATGGTGATACCTCACCATTGTCGTTTATTTTAAAGTATTCCTTTAAGTTTTGTTTTAGTTCCTTTACCACACTGTCATCTGATAGGATTGACACATTAAGTCTCCAGTATTTGAAAAAAGATTCTTTACACATATCTACAGTTAGTGTAATGGGGTGTGATCACTTGTAGTAATAATAATAATAATCTTACTTATATAGCACTTTTCTAAAACAATGTTACAAAATGCTTCACAACAACAACAACAACATAAAACCAGATGAGGCAAGAATAAGAGTAAAATCAAATAAGAGTAAAAATAAAAACAGTATAAATAAAAACAAATATCAAACATTTGTAAAAGCTTTCATAAAAAGAAAACTTTTAAGACGAGATTTAAAAGCAGCTAGACACTTGGTTTGTCTTAGCTCAACAGGAAGAGAGTTCCATAGTGTGGGGGCTCTAAAAGCCCGATCACCCTTTGTAACAAATAGAGACCTGGGAATAACTATCAGGGCTCCATCTGCAGACCGTAATAGTCGAGGGGAGACATACCAAGTCAATAAATCACAAATGTATGAAGGAGCAAGACCATGTAAAGCCTTAAAAGGGAGCAGTAAAATTTAAAATCAATTCGAAATATAACGGGGCCAGTGTAGGGAGTGATATGGTCATGCCTCCTTGTCCCGATAATCAGCCGAGCACCAGCATTTTGTACCAACTGCAGATGGTGGAGGGAGCCCTTGCTGATTCCAGAATAAAGTGCATTACAGTTAGTCGAGCCGAGAAAAGATTAAAGCATGTACAACTTTTTGCAAATTGGCAGTTGATGAAAATGACCTAATTTTGGAGATTAGCTTGAGTTGGAAAAAGCATGACTGAACAACATGTTTAATTAGACTGTCAAAACTGAGATTAGCATCAAATATTACACCAAGATTCCTAGCCGCCTGCTTAAAGAATACCTGACAGTCCACCAAGATTTGTAGCAAACGGACTGATGGAATTTTCAGCACCGAACAGAATGACCTCAGACTTATCGTCATTAAATTTAAGAAAATTTTTGGACATCCAGGATTTAATTTCAGTGAGGCAAGCTGTGAGATTTAATAGGACTCTAGGATCTGTGGATTTTAGTGGCATGTATAACTGAGTGTCGTCAGCATAAAAATGGTAAAGCACATCGTGATTTTGAATGACCTGGCCAAGGGGCAGCATGTATATAGAAAAGAGAAGGGGGCCAAGAACTGAGCCTTGAGGGACACCACAACTCGACTGAGCCTCCGAGGAGGTAGAGTTACCCAGAACAACAGAAAAAGTTCTGTTGGTGATGTAAGAGCGTAATAAGAGCCAAGCCCCTGATGCCAACCCAAGTCTCTAAGCGATGTAGGTGGATGTTGTGATCAACCGTGTCAAAGGCAGCACTTAAGTCCAAAAGAACTAAAATCGAGCAGTCACCTGTCTGCATTCAGCAGTAGATCATTAGTGACCTTAACTAGAGCTGTCTCAGTGCTATGAAGTGCTCTAAAACCAGACTGGAAACTATTAAAAACAGTGTTAGTGTTCATAAAAGAAATCGTTTGAGAAGAAATTGCTCTCTCCAGAACCTTAGATAAAATTTTAAAAAAAGACAATTTGGAGATTGGCCTGTAGTTACTTAGGGACAGGGCGTCTAAATTAGGTTTCTTCAGCAATGGTAACAAAAGACGTGGGTTGGGTCTGAAATGTCAAGGTAGCCACATTCCTCTAGGGCAGAGGTGCCCAAATTCTTTCCTATGAAGGGACAAAAATTAATCTGGATGTAGGGCCGTGGGCCAAAAATAAATGTTATGTGAAATTTCATTACGTTAAATTTTAATGTAATGTAATTTCTCTTCACAATCAGCGTGAATATTTGATAACTTGCATGGGTTGCATCCTCTTGTGTTGATGACAGCAGCAACAAAGCATGTCGCTGAGTGTTAAGTTTAGCTAGCAGGTCACTTGCCTTCTCCTTTCAGTTCTTGCCGCTGCACTTTGAAAAAAAAAGAGGGAATGTTTCGTTTCGTAGTTATGACGGATATTCTTTAAAAACAGCCCCTCTGTCTGCAAATGAGACAAACTGCTGTCAAATTTATTTCTTTAAAAATATAGTCGTGTTGCCCAATTTTTTATGAATTTTCTTTTATCAGAATAAGAATCAGAATCAGGTTTATTGGCCATGTAAGTTTGCACACACATAGGATTCTATCCGGTTTTGTGGCTGTCATTGTACTTAACATAGAATAACAATACAACAATCTTCAGCTATATATGAAAGGATTGACTATAAACAGGCAAAATAAGAGGCAATAAAGTACAATGGTGCAGAGAATATATCAGAGATGCTGAAATAGATGTTAGCAGGTTACTTACATACATGCCTGAGGTAGATGGACATGACAGAGTGTACCAGTATACGTACAATGTACAGTGTATACAACATGGTTGGATTTATTTGACAATGTTAAGCATTCATTTGAATGACAGCCTGCGGAAAGAAACTGTTTTTTTATCTGGTTTTTTTGGTGTACAGTGCTCTGTAGTGCCTACCAGAGGGGAGGAGTTGGAACAGGTTGTGCCCAGGGTATGACGGGTCTGCAGTGATGTTGCCTGTCTGTTTCCTGACTCTGGAGATGTATAAGTCCTGAATGGAGGGCAGGTTGGTACCAATGATTTTCTCGGCAGACTTAACCATCCGTTGTTGTCCGACCCTGTCCTGTTTAGTGGCCGATCCAAATCAGACAGTGATGGGTGTGCAGAGAACAGACTGGATTATTGCTGTGTAGAACTGAATTAGCAGTTCCTGAGGCCGGTTGAACTTCCTGAGCTGGCAGAGAAAGTACATCCTCTGCTGGGCCTTTTTGATGATTGTGTCTATGTCGGATGCCCACCTTAGGTCCTGGGAGATTGTGGAACCCAGAAATCTGTAGGTTTTCACTGCAGACACCGTGTTGTATAGTATGGTGGGGGGGCAGTGTTGGGGGCTCCTCCTGAAGTCCACTGTCATCACTGCAGTTTTGAATATGTTCAGCACCAGATTGTTATGGCTGCAACAGAGGGCCAACTGTTCAACCTCCAGTCTATATGCAGACCCATCGCCATCCCGGTTAAGGCTAACAATGATTATGTCATCCACAAACTTCAAGAGTTTAAGACAGGTCTCCTGAGGTGCAGTCTTTTGAGTAGAAGGGAGAGCACACATCCCTGGGGGGGTGCCAACTGATTGTCCAGGTGCTGGATGTGAGTTTCCCCAGCCTCACCTGCTGCCATCTGTCTGTCAGGAAGTTTTTAATCCACTGGCAGATAGGGGCTGGTACAGTGAGCAGGGTGAGTTTGAAGTGAGGATACCTGGGACGATGGTGTTGAACGCTGAGCTGCAGTTGACAAACAGGACCCTTGTGTATGTCCCCAGGGACTCCAGGTGTTGCAAGATGTAGTGCAGTCCCATGTTGACTGCAACATTCACTGACCTTTTTTCTCGGTAGTGTGCCACTGCCTCAATCGCTCCATCTTGACTGGCTGATTCAAAGCCAGCGATGCAAGATACATGTGAGCATTTCATTAAAAATATTAGAATACCCTCTATATTTCAGATGAACAATATTTTACAATTATCACTCCCTTCTGTTGTGTAAAAATTACATTGAAAAAAATGTAAGTGAAAAATGGAGGGGAAAGAGAACACTAATTCTTTGTAGATAAGACATACTAATTTAACAGGGAAGCTTAATAGCACTGTGCTGTATATTGCCGTGAAACCTAGATTATGTACTTTTTAGCTGCACAAAATGTATGTGTTGTATTTATTACGGTTACAGCGTTTTTACAGAGGAGAATAAGCATGAGCTTGTCAAATGCCATGGCGGGCCAAAACAAAGGGAGCGTGGGCCAAATGTGCCCCACGGGCCCCAAATTGGGTGGCCCTGCTCTAGGGAGCACAGAACATTATTGTAGACAATTGTCACCGATGCCCAGGCATCTCGCCACAGCCTCTCAATACTGGAATGAATGAACCATATAAAATGAAAGAAGGATTTTGTAAGCAGAAACTTCAGTAAAAATAAAAACATGGTTCTGAAAGTATACTCTATATCAGTATGTCAACACACCTCTAATTATGGAAACTCTTTCCTGAAATAAAGCTGCCCCTGTCTGCCCCATGGACTGTGAACATAAGTCGAGCAACATCCATGTGCCCTGGTCACTTCGTACCCTAAAAGAGTAAAAACATTGGTGCTTGGATTCAGGGTTATTTCAGCCTTTTTAGTTAACTTTATTTCTTGTACTCCGATTAGGCTCACCTATCATAGAATTAAACACTCTCTTGACCTCAGCTACTGGAACAAATTTTGGGTTTTGAGTACGAGTTTTAAGACTAATTTGGGTTTAAGTTTAAGTAAACCATAAATTTAAATAAACCTTTATAGTAAACTAACCGAGACACCGCCTTTTGGAATTTGCCACTTTGACTGGTTTAAAATTTGTCTTGAATGAATGTCATACCGTATAGATTAAAATTGTGTAAGAAATATAACTGCATGGGTTTTTATATTTAGAATGTGATTCTTATAATAACAAGTGTACCTTGGGGGAAAGCCAAAAGTCTCCACTGCTTCATGAAAAAAGCCAGCGTAGTTGAAGCAAGGTTGTTGGATGCAGTGCCAAGGAACATTATATATCAAAGTAGAGAAGGACACATGGTAAGCTGAGTAATTATCTAAAAGATAGTGACTCTACTTGATTAAGGGTAACCCTTAACTTCCGTGAAAAGCCATCTACACCTCCAAAAATGATTATGTTGTAGCTGAAATTATGTAAATGTTTGGTTTAACACATCTCTTAAATTAAAACTGCAACATGAATTGACTATTAACTACTACTAGAATGAACCATTTTATTACTTATGAAATCAGCTTATTATTGGTATCAATGTGCATAACTGATCTTGAACTGAAGGCTGAGTAAGTCCTTCGAACTACACAGCTGAACTGTGTCAAATGAGATGTGATTCCTGTGTCGACCCGGTATATTGAAGCTCTGACTTGTTCAAACTGCACCGGGTGTCCTTGTGTCTTCAATGCTGCTCTCATGATTCTATATCCACAGTGTGAGGCATGCTTTGCTTCGGAGCTGTTACCGAAGCATCCAACTCCTCGTCCGTGATATTGCTATGTAGAGCTTGAATTTAGAGATTACGTTCCGCCATTCGTCTGTAGAAGGTTCATCTACTGATCCCTAGCAGGTTGGCAATAGTGGAAACAGACATTTCCTGTCCAGCAGGTTTGCAATGTGATCAGGTGAGACTTCGAGATGTGGACGCCACGTTGCTCCTTTTTCTGCTGAATGATCACCGTGAGGGTCACCCTTCTGACCAGGTTTTACAGAATGAATGTAAGAAAATAAAATGTTTGGTGGAACGTTTACCAACTCGGAAATTGAACTAAAAAAAGACCCAACTCCTGTGAAAAAATAAATTCCAGTTAGTCCGTGTGAAGCCGGGGGAATTACACATAATTTTAGGGTCTTTATTCCGATAGTAAAAATATGGATATGTGGGAGTGCAGGAATGAGGAGACGGAGAGAACCACATATAGATAAAAGTTAAGGGGTTCATAACATCACAACATCCCACTTTAGCTCTGTGGGTGTGAGAGGGTTTTTTTTTTTTGGGAGGGAACAACCGCTTCAATTAAATGCAGCTCGAAATTAAAAAAAAAACTTGTATAAATCCAAATACGAATAAATACGGCAGTGACAGCTCCTATGGATAAACATAAAAGGTATTATACTCCACTCTTCATTTTCCCAAATGAAAATACAATAAGAAAATATAAAAATAAAGCAATCTCTATTACACTGTTGTGTAACAAACCTCAAAGGCTGAAAGATCTTATGGCGGACACAAAACCCTCGCCATCATCTGGTCTGCAATTGTTCGCCTCCTCTGCGCTGCATGGTCCCAAAAAAACCGTGGCCACAACGACCCCCCCCCCAATAACAACGGACATTGCCCCCCCCCCACAGCGAACATTGTTCACTTCCTGACAGCGTGCTACCGTCAGCGATCTACATGCCCCATTCTTAAAGCGACAGAAGCATATATGTCAATATAACAGAAATATGGACTTTAATCGTGGTTTCCGAGTTTATAAGGATTTAAACGAGTTTCTTTACAATCTGGACTAATACTCCTTTACCACCAGGTTACACATGTCTACAGGAGTATACCCAATAGCATGGTCCAAGTGAGAGCGGAATCACCCTAAAACATAGTCCAAGTGCAAGTGCTGTGAGGAAAATGAAATTGGCTTTAATACCCCAGTAACTACTATAATTAGCTAGGCTTTTTTCCCGTTTCCCCATTCCCCCTATTGTACTTAGCCAATCACCCCACTCTCTTCTGAACCGTCCCGGTCGCTGCTCCAACCCCTCTGCTGATTCGGGGAGGGCGGCAGACTACCACATGCCTCCTGCAATACATGTGGAGTCGCCAGCCGCTTCTTTTTCACCTGACAGTTAGGAGTTTCGCCAGGGGGATGTAAAGCATAGGAGGATGACGCTATTCCCCCCGAACAGGCACCCTGACCGACCAGAGGGAGGCGCTAGTGTAGCGACCAGGACACATACCCATATCCGGCTTCCCACCTGCAGACACAGCCAATTGTGCCTGTAGGGATGCCCGACCAAGTCGGAGGCAACAAGTGGACTCGAACCAGCAATCCCCGTGATGGTAGGCAACGGAATAGTACGCCATACTGCCCAGACGCACCCCCCCCCCAGCTAAGCAATTTTTAAAACCCATTTAAAACCCATTCTCCATTAATACTAACTGTAAAGCTTGGTAGCTAGCTTGACTGACCAAAACTACGTAGGCTCCATCCAGGTGGATAATGTTATTCAGATTGGTCATAAACCAAGCATAATTGTGAAGACGAGCTAGTTAGCTAGTGATAAAAAGTGATTATATCCCTAAAGTTGCAATGAATAACATAATACAGAGAAAATAACTAAAAAATAAGTTCAGCAGTACACTAAAATAGATCCTGCTGTTCTGTTGATCAACAAAGTATAACTTAATTTACTGCTTGGTTCGTCTTCTCTTGTGGCTTCCACTGTCCGCACAATCCCACCACCACAACTCCCATAACCACCAGAGCTAGGAGCAGGCTATGAGCAGCATGTTACAGTCAGTTACAATAGTGTATCAGCAATCCATTGCTCTTCCTGTGATACCTGGATGGTGAATGTTAATACTGAATTTTGGCAAACTGAATTTGTGAGGTTGAAAAATAATGAGCTGAATAATGAAGATGGTACTTTAACAACCGAATAGTTTGGAACTGTTCTTAAGGATGGTGAATAAATATTTTTTCATTGAATTTTGAATGCTGGAATTTTGTTTTCTGTCGAAATTTTCAACCGCAATGGATTGCAGTGCAGAAAAATTCAAGCATTGTTATTGCTGGGTTTTTTTTTTTTTCAATTTGTGTCAAATTGCTGTGTAGAAAAATTCAAGTATCATAAATGCTGTGGGAGTTTTTTTCATTTTGTGTCAAATTGCAGAAAAATTCAAGCATTGATATTGCGATTTTTAAAAAAAAAATTCAATTCACGTAATTCAACATGCCATTTTGTATTGAGAACATCTGGCACTATTATACTTACATAGAATTAATCCCCCCCCAACATGGCATGGTGGCCCAGTGGTTAGCACTGTTGCCTCACAGTAAGAAGGTCCTGGGTTCGAACCCCAGGCTGTCCCAGGTCCTTTCTGTGTGGAGTTTGCATGTTCTCCCCATGTCTGTGTGGGTTTCCTCCGGGCACTCTGGTTTCCTCCCACCATCAAAAAAGACATGCATGTTAGGGTTAATACTCCTGTCTGTGCCCCTGACCAAGGCAATAGGAAGAAATAACTGGAGTTGGTCTCTGGGTGCTGCACGGTGGCTGCCGACTGCTCATAGCTACACAGCTAGGATGGGTTAAATGCAGAGATTAAATTTCATTTGTATGTATATAAAAATGACTAATAAAGACTTTTCTATTCTATTCTATTCTATTTGTTATGGGACTCTCTCCCCCTATAAAACTGTGGATAAGCAACTAGCACCTCGCAAGTTGAGAACGCTCTACAGAGAGGAGAGAATGCAAGCGCATTAACAAAGAAATATGTATGAAATTTGCAGGTTCATAGGCTAACATGTTGGCAAACAATTGCATACTCGCACATGCAGAAGAAATAGAGCATCACCACTGTCACTTTTGAGTCCTATGCAAGCACTGTTAAGATGAAAAATTGGATAGCAAGCATGCCTTGTTAGTACAGTTCAGCCACCATAGAGACAAGAAAGGAGGGGTGAGGTGCTCTTTAGCTATGAGTGTCTGTTTTAGAATCTCTGTAGCACTACCATCTTCCCTCTGGCAGTCAGAAACGGCTTAACACAGTTTTAAATATTGATCCGAAATGTGTCTTTGGATATTAAAAGTAGCTAATTTGAGGTCTTGAATCAGATTAATGGTTTTATTTAGTCTGTTTAATTTCTTACAGATGCCATTTCACTCCCAAGCTTCTGACACTTTCAGAAGGCTTGTTTACAGAATTGGTAATTTGCAGGTTTCTTAATTACCTATTTTTATAATATAATTTCATTACTGCCAGGACAATTGAAATAATATCATAATATCATAATAGTATCATGTCTTCTCTCAGAGCATGAACAAAATAACTACAGTAAGTGTTTTGGTCTTGTATGAAGGATAATTACAAGATGATTATGAAATAAAGATTTATATGTACCTGTGCGTTTTTTTTCCCATTTCTCATTTTCTTTGGAAACAGGAGTGGCCCTGACCTCCTATTTTCCCATTTGTATTTTTAGGGGATGGACATTTCCACTGTCAGGATTGTGGGGCAGCCTTCAGAGAAGAGATGGCCTACTTGGAGCATCGTCATCAACACAATCAAGACAAGTCTAGAGTATACTCTAGACTAGAATTCCAGCTGGATGGCTTACCTGATGCAGAAAAGGATGGTGAAAGAACTCAGTTTTGTGCTTTATGTTCACTTTCATTTGTTGACTCAAGTGACTTTCACTCGCACATGTTAAAGCACCATGGAAAAGCACCCCAAAAGGATTCTGTTGCTCAGATGAATTCTGGAGTGATAAAACCACACATTTATGAGTGTCCAGACTGTGGGAAATCATATGGTGTGATTGGACACTTTCTTAACCATCAACGCTCTCACAGGCAAGCCTCTAAATCAGTTTTTCATGACCTTGAACACTTAAAAAAGAAGTCATTTCAGTGCGAGACTTGTGGACGGAGTTACTCCCGTGCATCAGCTCTGGATGCCCACCGTCGTTGTCATGAGGGAAAACTAGTTAAGTCTGGGAACAGAGGGATAGGAGATGCATTTCATACTGAAGAAGCAATAGTGGAAAGTGAGCAGAGTGAAAATCAGCAGACAGATGGTGTACCTGAAAAACCTTTTAAGTGTTCATGTGGTAAAGCCTTTCTGGCCCTGTCACGCCTAAAAACCCACCAGCGATTTAGCCGTAAAAGTCAATGCTTGCCAGAAGAGCTAAGACGAAAACCAAAGAAACAGTTTCAGTGTACTGAGTGTAAAAAGATTTTCAATGGCCATATTGCTCTTGTCAACCATCAGCGCTGGCATGTCAATCATTCAGATCAACCTTCAAAAAAGTTCCCATGTGAGGAATGTGGAAAGGTCTTCATGACTCTTACGTTCTACTACAAGCATCAGCGTTTGGTGCATAGTGATGAGACACCAGCAAAGTCATTCCTTCATCAAGTTGATCAATTACAGAAGAAGGCTTTTGAATGTAAAAATTGTGGACTGAGGTTTTCCAGGGCTTCAGCACTTCAATCCCATCAGCTGCATCACACCAATGTCTTCGGAGATGCAGAGAAAGAGGACCAGAGGCCATACTCCCTGCTAACTCAACAGAAGGTTTTGGAAGGAAAAAGGGAAGAGACACAGCAATTAGAGGAGGAAGTTGAATTGCAGGACACTCTTCAAACTGCTGAAGGAGACTCCTATACAAATGAGATGAGCGAAGATGGAGATGGTTATGAGACTGGTGATTTCAATGTAGAGGTAATCAGTGCAAGTGAATCTGATGAGGAGGAGCCCCTCCAAGACTTGAATCCTGATTTGGAATTGCTGTGTGAATCTGACCAGGAGGTAAAGGAGGAGATAGAAGCTGAAACAGAAGTCTCCTCCAGCAGTCTTGTTTTGAAACCGGAGCTGGATCTGAAAATTGTACAAATTGACTTTGAGCAGGTTCAAGACCAAGGCACATCAGAAATAATGGAAGCTGAAGACAAAACGTCAGTGGAAAGATTTGACTGTCCGGAGTGCTCCCGTTCTTTTCCAAGTGCTTCATCATTGCGTGTTCATAGAATGTGGCATAGGCTTAATAAGAAAAGACAGTGGACACAAAGCCGACCAACAGCTGTTTACTTTTATACATGTGACATCTGTGGCCATGAAACCAGCAGCCGTGTAACACATTACAATCACTTGCAAAAACACAAGGATCGAAAACCATACAAGAATGTATTGGATCAGACTGAAGGACTGGAAAAAAGGACATTTAAGTGTGATGAGTGTGGGAAATGTTTCTCACGTATGTCAGCTTTGAGCTCTCATCAATTGCATCACCCAAAAAGAAAACCATACCCATGCCCAAATTGCATGTTGTCTTATTCCCATGCAAGTGGCTTGTATAACCATAGGAAAAACTGTCCAGCTCACAAGAAAGACAGTGATGATATTTCAGTAACTAACAAAGAATTCAATCCAAAGAAGACTCTTCTAGGCCCCAAAATTTACCATTGTGAACAATGTGGAAAGGGTTTTTGGTCTTTAGGAGCCTACTCCCACCACAAGCAAAGTCAGGCTCGATGTGCAAATTTAATTCAAAAGAATAGTCCTTCAACATCACTTCACACTGTTAATGGACATACACACTCCTCTGCTAAGGTTGCATGTCCAGTTTGTGGCAGGAAATTCCGTCACAGGGGCATAATGAAGTCACACATGCGTAAGCATGAAAATGGCAATCACAAATGTGAACTGTGCAACAGGTCTTTCCGTGTTTTTTCCGGCCTTCTGCGACACCAGGTTGTTCATAACGCACGAGCACTGCCACCCCCTGTTAAGTCTTTTCAGCATCAAGTTGAACAAGTGAAAAAGAATACTTATAGTTGTCCTGACTGTGGGAAGCTTTTTTCAAGGGCCAAAGCACTTCAATTCCATATGAAAAGCCATGGTTATGAGACTGGGTATTTGCCATCATCACCCAAGTCAAACGTCACGCCAGAGGAACTCCAGTGCTCTACATGCCTTGCACATTTCAACAACAAGTCCTCCTTACGAGCTCATCAAAAGCTGTGCATCAAAAGAGATTGTCAAGAGCATCAATACTTGAAAGAGCCCACAGTATATAAAACTAATCTAAAGTGTCCCAACTGCCTTTCTTGTTTCAGCAGTGTCCTTATGTTCCAGCGCCATAGCAAATTTTGCAGAGAATCAAATGCAAAGGGAGATATGGAGCGCAAAGAAAAAGGAGGCTCTGACAGAGTGACAATGGATGCTGAAAAAAATAAACCAGACACAGGCGAGCTAAAGATGGATTATACGGCTGGGCACAGCTTGAAGAATCTAAGTACAGCTGATTTGAAATACAAATGTAAAGAATGTGAGAGAAGCTTTTCAGTGGTTGGAGCTCTCAATTTTCACAAAAGAATTCATCTCCAAAGTCACAAATCAAAAGCAAAAACAAAGGCACCTCTGTCTATAATGCTCAAGAAACCCAAACTGGAACAGCAAAGCAAAGGACTGTTTTACTGTGCAGAATGTGGGAGACGTTTCACCACTAATTCTGCCCTAGGTACTCACAAAAGGTGGCACACAGACAAGAAATTCGCTGGATCTCTCGTAAAAGTTAACATAAACTCGGTTACAAGCAAGACAGCAGATGAAGGCCCTTTTCAGTGCAACAAGTGTGGCAAGCGATTCTTCTACCTCTGTGTTCTTCGGCGCCACCAATTATACTATCCCCCATGTCAGACTAAAACAGAGCCTCAGTTTGAACTGAACGAAAGTGTGGAGAGCAGCGGCAAATCACAACAGACTGAATTTACGTGTCCAGAATGTAACAAAACATTTATTCGAGGATCATCTCTAGCTGCTCACTATGAAAATGAGCACAGCAAGTCTGTGGATACTGCACGTCCTCATGGAGAGCAGTCACAGATCTCATCACCTGTCCAGGCCCCAGGACAAGCTGATGTCAACCCCAGTGAGTGTGATGCCATCTCTTCAAAGAAATCAAAATTAGAAGCTTACCAGTGTCCTCTTTGCAGCCTGAGCTTTGCCAAATTCAGGGGCTTGTGTGCCCATAAGTGGCAGGCCCACTCAGAGTGCAGAAAGACCAAGAGTTATGTCCCATTAAATACAACTAAATCCTCTATTGCTTTGAGTAGTAAAGATAATAATGAAGAAATTTCTGTTGTAAACGACAACACTCTGAAGAGGAAATACTTTGTTGCAAAGAAAAAGGGTGCTCGTGGCAGAAAAAGAAAGAAAAGTAGATACAACCTCCCACCTTTGAAGTCGATCCCCTGCCTTGATTGTGGAAAACGATACAGCTCAGCTGGGGCACTCTGCAATCACCGGAAGGTGTGCCTAGAACTTAGACAGGAGCCAGAGCAGGAAATTAAACCCCCTGAAAAAGAGGCTGAGGTGCCCCCACCATTGAGCTGTCAGCCTGAGCATACAGCTAAATACCTCTTTAAGTGTGATAAGTGTGGAAAGGCTTTCTTAACAGAGGAACAATTAGGAACTCATAAGACTCAGGCAAAGAGCCGGCCTTACTGCTGTGCCCTCTGTTGCCATGGGTGTTGGACGGAGACTCAGCTGCAGCAGCACCTTGCCTGGCATGATGAGGTTCGTCGTCGACTCCCAATCGAGCTTCGTTACCGGCTCAGTGCTGCTATGACGTCAAGGCCTCCAAAATCAATTACCCCCTCTCCAGATGGAAAATCCTCTCCATCTTCCACGCTTAATTCAGTCAGTCGACCACAAACAAGCCACAAGTGCCAACACTGTGGCAAAGCCTTTCTATCACCAACTGCATTACAAAAGCATGAATCTCAGCACACGAGTGATGATGCATACCATTGCTCTCTTTGCCCCAGGACCTTCAGTGAGATTCAGGACCTCATCGATCATCACCAAGATTGTATGCATGATCGCAAGGAGCATAATGATGCCTCTGCTGCTGTTTCATCAGGAGATACCGATGGCCTTACTTGTCTTGAATGTGGAATGTCTTTCCATCAAGAAAATGAGCTGCACCAACATTACATTGAACATGCCCGTGGAGTTCATTAGACTAAACTAACTAAAAGGAACTAAAAATGAGAATGCGTTAGATGGTGGAGGTTATGTGATAATCATATTACTGCACAGTTGAGCTATGAATATTTTTGTTAGACCAGTTAGATTTAGGCAAATCAAACCATATGAAAAAAAACAAAAAACATTCCCCTCAGTAGTTATTTGAAACTCGGATATGAAAAAAGGAAAATGAAGGGTTAAATAGTTTATTATTCTCAGGCTTTCCTCCACACTGGGCACAGATATATGTACAAAAATTGAAAATAACACCTTTTTTTATTTTATTTGACTTGGAAAAAAACACTGAATTCTATTGCAATTGTGGTTTCAAGAGAATGTTATTAATAATGTCCCTATGTAAATAGGCCTATAATGGGTTTTGGTAGACCCTCTCTGATCTGAAACCCTCAGGGATCATTTTGACCAGTAAATTGTTCAAATGACCGAAATTCTGGCATAGCTCAACAGTTCATATATACAGCCAAGACACATTTATGCATCCATGTTTATGCCCATGCGTTTCAAAATGCTTTCACTAGTGTAACATACAATTGTAAAGCTTCTACAATTTTTTTTCGTATGCTGTCTTGATCCCTGGAGGGGGCAAAGTTTTTGTGCGGTCATTGAGGTAGCTATTCAACAGTTGTGCCCTAGTTGGTTTAAATGTCTGAGGTCTGGGTAAATAACATTCTGATTGTGACAGCAAGGAGAGAAAAGATGCAGGTGTCCCAAACACATTTTTGTAATAGTGCATCGATAGTGGAATACTATATAGAATATTTGTAAGTTGTTACTGCTTAATGGTTAACTATTAATTTTTGAATTAGTACCACTAATATTGTTCATTAATGACTAGCAAGCTCTCATGCTAATTTTTAAGCAGAATTTTGTGTTGTAGAAAGGCTAACCTTCTTCAAATGGATTGACCAATTCTTGGCTTTATGTTGGTTATGTGTTAGCTGTTTAGTGAAAACTTAACCATTAGTATAGTTGTCATTATTGCCACACTGTTTCAGTTCTTTTCTTAAGCGCATTAATGTCTTCATAAACTTTTTCCCAAGATGACAGTTTTGTATGCGCTTCGTTTATAAGTTTGACTGATTTTGCAAATTATTATCATGTCAGAATTAAACTGCAGCACTTTGTGTGATTCATTGTATTATATGCAAGATTGCTGAAGCTTGTTGCAAATAGGTTTGGACATTTTGGCTTGCTGAAATTAGTCTAATTATGATATACTTGTCTCATACCCAGCCCACAACCCCATGCGAATTTGAAAATAAAGACTAATAATTATTTTGTAACCTTTTTCTAATATGCATGATTTTTGAGATGAAAACATTGGTTACAGCTTCATTACACACTACTAGCACTGCATTATACACAAATTTGACCACTGACCATAAAAATATTCGAAATCATTAATGGATTTAAACCGCCGGGCAGGACTTCCATATTCGGAGTTGCCCAAAAAGATAGTTTAAGATCTTGTATTTTTCTAGCTTGTGCAACATGAGCTAAGCGTTTTCTCATGCTTGGATGTTTTCAACAGCCTACTAGGTTCCCACCACTGATAGATATTCCACTGAGCTTTACAGCTATACATCTCGAACACTAAATGTGATGTCTTCACTAGCGATGCTCGAATAACCAGGGCATATCTGGAGGGTATAGAGAGATCAGAGGGGATTTGTTCTTGAGATGGAGTGTACTGATCCCATCCACAAATGAAGAAAACGACTGCAATTCAGCATTGTAAGTTTATGTTCCCTTCCGCATCTACAAGCTGGAAACATTTCCAGTAGTGATGACTTTTTTCAGTCAGGTAACATAATCCAAATGTTGCACATTATAAGGATGCATAGAGAAATAAATGGATAAATTTGATTTATTCTAGATAATTTAAATGACAAGATAGATGTTAGTTGATGTACTTGCTGGCAAAAAAAATACTTTGAATTTTAAAATATTTTGAACTGAATGAATGCCCATCCATCTAATTTGCCAGGAAAATCCAAATATAGTGGACCTTTTGTTACAGCAACTTCTGTATTTTGTTTGCAAAAAATGCCTGAATTAATGTGGTCATCCTGTATGTCTTTCCCAGCAAAACAGCGTAGCCTCATAAGCCACCACTGTGGGCTAGAGTTTACACACTGGGTAATCTTCAAATTCCACCTGCACAAGCACATCTTGACTGAAGATAGGGAAGAAGCTAGAAGACGCATCACAAAAAGACATGCTTGAAAGTGAGAACAGCAATCCAGATGAAGCGCCCCTTGAAAAAAAAGGCAACGAAGTGAAGACAAAGTTAAACCGAACAAAAATGTCAACGATGCAGAGAGCAGTGACATAGATGTGGACAATGATGTTGACATTTTGGACAATTCCTTGCACGTAAAAGCTTCCAAATCGGTCCCAGGTCATCAAATGAACAGGATAATGGGCTTCGATAACTCCCAGAAAGTTATTGCTCGCTCTGTCTGTGGGAGAGAGTATTCCTACATGGAATCGTTCAGAAACCACCTGAAGACGAATGAAACCTAAGCTAGGAAGAAAGATAACCACCCAGATATTCTTGTCCAGATGGTGAGATGTCACTTGACAGGCTATTATTTCTACAGGCCCATCTGAAAGTTCACAGGCCTACTTTACCATCACAGTCCACCCCTCTAATTTGTGCTCAGTGCAACAAAAGCTTCAGTTCCCTGCTGACATGGTTGGGTCACCTTGCTCTCCATAAACACAAGGCCTTAATTTGTGCCAGGGGCTTCAAAAATGAGAAAGTCACCTGCAGGGCAACAACCTCAAGCATTTCATGTGCACCATTTGCTCCAAAATTTTCTGTGCACGTTGAGCTTCGTCATCACTTCAACATCCACATCGAAGCCATATCTTTGCATTGCTCACTCTGCAAGAAGAACTTCTCTCCACTTGGCAATCTGATCACATGTCGAAAAAAAGCACATTGGAGTATATGTTGGGTCAGGTAAAACTCCATGAGGGACAAAGGAGGTTACACATGAAGGGAGGATGGTGACTGAGTTGAAAAGGGTGATTTTTACTGGTGTAAATAAAGGTGTGTGTGGAATAGCCAGATAGAAAGGAGGAAACTTGGAAGATTAGTTGGAATGAGTGGGAGTGCAGAGAATCTAAAATGGTCAATTCAAGACTGATAGTGACAGTCATTTTGTGGCTGTTGGTGAGATGCGAAAAAAAACATTGGGAATGGGAATGTGTTGAATGTGATATGGATTTTGATGAAGAGGCAGAGTTGCACTTGCACTAAATAATCATAATCATAATCATTACATTTATATAGTGCCTTTCTAGACACCCAAATGAAGCATGTCAGAGGGGAACTTCCCTGTACAGCAAGATGACCTTGAGGGGTGAGTGTTTAGGTTCAAATTTAGGCTTTAAAAGTATCTGCTAATGCAGTAGTACTTAACTATGCGCCATGGAAGATCATGTGTATGCTGGTTTTCATTACAACTTAACACTACACCAGCTGATTTCACTGATTAGCACATGTTTCTTCAGACAGGTGAGGATTTGGTAGTAAAAGCAGCTGGTTTAGTGTTAGGTTGGAATGAAAACCAGTATACACAGTATTTGGGTGGCGCAGTGGTTAGCGCTCTCACCTCACAGCAAGAAGGTCGTGGGTTCGAACCCCAGGGTTGTCCAACCTTGGGGGTCATCCCAGGTCGTCCTCTGTGTGGAGTTTGCATGTTCTCGCCGTGTTTGCGGTGGGTTTTCTCCGGGTGCTCCGGTTTCCCCCACCATCAAAAAGACATGCATGTTAGGGTTAATACTCCTGTCTGTGCCCCTGACCGAGGCATGGCAAGATGAACTGGACTTGGTCCCCGGGTGCTGCACGGCTGCCCACTGCTCCTAGCTACACAGCTAGGATGGGTTAAATGTAGAGAAGAATTTCCCCAGAGGGATTTATAAAGTATAACAAAATAAAAAAATACACAAGGGCCGCCACGGCACATAGTTGAGTAACAATATGCTAAGTCACTATTTATACATCTGCGGTAAGATTTTGTTTTTTTTTGGTGGCAGGCTGTGAGAGTCCTTTTCAAATCTAATTTGCTCAGTATTCTGAGTTACTAACTCAAATTAGTAACTTAGTATATGTCGATTTAATGCTTGACATGTACTCTTGTGTGACAAAATGTTTTTCTTTTTCCCAAAAAGTATTTCAGAAAAACGTCTGTGGAGGACTAGTGTCTCATTATATCTTGCTCTCAGATTTTGTTAGGGTGAGTCAATAAGGCCTGGAAAAGCGTATCAACTCACTAACCTACAGTGGATTTGTGGGCATTACGTGCCTCAGCAAGCCAGAAGAAAGGGTCACTTCCTTTTTCAGCAGATAAGCAGTCAACATCTCATGCAGGCAACATCCAATGCAGTGGTTTTCAAACTTTATTCTAGGAGACCCAAAGTTTAAGAAACAATTTTTTTTGTGACCCCCAAACTGATTTTACTAATTATTGTGTTGGCTAGGGCCAAATTTATCATGGTTTTATGATATTATACTACTATCCTTCAGTGTTTTATTCATCATGTATGTTTTTCAATGGACTTGAGAAGGCTTTGGCAGCATGTAATCCATCCATCCATTATCCAAACCACTTATCCTGATCTCGGGGTCATGGGGATGCTGGAGTCTATCCCAGGAGTCATTGGGCAGCAGGCGAGGAGACACCCTGGATAGGCCGCCAGTCCATCACAGGGCCAACACACTCGCACACATTCACATCTAGGGATAATTTAGTGTGGCCGATGCACCTGACCTACATGTTTTTGGACTGTGGGAGGAAACCGGAACACCCGGAGGAAACCCATGCAGACTTGGGGAGAACATGTAAACTCCACACTGAGGACGACCTGGGGTGACCCACCAAGGTTGGACTACCCCGGGGCTCGAACCCACGACCTTCTTGCTGTGAGGCGACCGTGCTAACCACTGCACCACCGTGCCGCCCACAGCATGTAATATTTCTTGAAAATAATTAGGGGGCTTATTTGAAATGTAATCAAGACCTGGCCCACACTTTGAAAAACACGTATCTAATGGCACAATACCTTTAATAAGCCGAACACTGTAAGAGAAAGCTTAGTTGGCTGCATTGGATTTCAGTCTGACTTTGATTTATCTTCTGGTGTATTCATTTGGACTACCTTGTAGGTGGAGAACCAACAAAAGTTTTATCTTATTTATCGACGTATGAAGGTATCCTAGATAATAGACATTAATACTTACTCTTATTTGGTTTTTATGATTCAGCATTGTCTACATCCTTTGAAAGATACAGGGTCTCGAGCAACTCACTAAATGAACGACGACTGACTTAAAACTCCAAATCCCATGATCTTTTAAAAACTTCTCAACAGCATATTATTTTTGTTAAGTTTCTGTAACCAAACAGAGTATGTAAATAAGACAGCACATCTTTTAATTTTGCAACGAAACTCCTGTACAAGTAAAACAAAAAGGAAAAATAAAACAACCCCCCCCCTAAAAAAAACCCCCCAAAACAATCATTACCCTCCTCCAAAGCAAGGACTCACCCCCCCTCACCCCTGCTGGCGGTTAGAGGGGTGTAGACCCCCCCCCCCCACCAACTGGGTGCATACTACTGTACAGCACTTCTTTCTTTCTTTTTTCTGTACATCATTTCTGAAGGACCCTCATCACCGCTGACCCCCGAGATCCGAGACGAGCCCGGAGATGAGCCCAAGTTCCACGATTTCCCGTGGTTCCTTGTTTGCGAGTGACGTCACCATGTCTGCAGCTTGCTAAAGCTGGCTTTGTGCTCAGCGACGCGGAGATGTTTGGGGCGGATGAATCGTTCCAGGTAATATATTTGCATCACACTGCGTTCGTGTAGTCGCGGGCGTGTGTGTATGTGTGCCCTGAAAGGACGGACACAAGAGGTTGTTGTGGGTTGGGCTGCGTAGCAGATTAGCCCCCCACATGCAAATGCAAATATGATTAGCTTGGCGCTTCAAATCGGCTGTGTAGACCAGGCACGTTAATATTTCTGGTAATGGTTACGGTTAAGAAGGTGGGGGGTGGGGGGAATAAGCACTTCATGACCATCCTCAGCCCTCGAGTTTCACGATATAACCTGCGCTGAATGGAGGTTATGATGCGCCGCAACCGACGCCTGTCCTCATCTGGAGGTCTTTTGTTGTATTTCAAGTCCTTTCGTTGTGGTCTCCTAGTTTGGACGGAGCACAAAGATCCCCGATTCTTCCATTAAACGCGGTTGACGCCATTCAGTGGAAATAAACTCAATCCAAGAGGCAGCATGACCACAATAAAATGATGTTAAGATGATTCTATTTTTTTTTATATAACAATGGGTTTTCTTGCCATGTTGGAAACATGTTTGTGTTCTGTCGGCTTCTATTTACAGGCTCTTCGTCTCAGAGAGACCCCCGTTTAGGCGTAACTGAGAGACCAGGGCATTCGGAACCATGCAGAGTCAGGTTCAGACAATTAGGACGAGCGGATCACAAACGGTGGCTACTGAATCAGCAGCGCACACGTCTGACAGAACCGCTGGGACACAGCTGATAGACTGTCAAACAGTGACACATATGGTGAAGGGAGGATCGGCTGTTAGGCCACTGGAGCCAAACCCGGGATTACCGGAGAGTGAGCCGGAGACACACGCATTGCAGAGTGTGACAGGGCTACACATAACAGAGAGTGAGACGGTTGTCCCAGCAGATGAGAGTGGAAGCAGCACACAGTGTTTGGAGGGAAATGTTGCACAAACACAGGCAGGCGTGACAGTGACACAAGCGGCGGAAAACGAACGCGACACAGAGGGGGACCCGGATTCATCCGGCAATAGCCAAGGGGTGAAAAAGGTGAACCAAACGGTACCTGAAGGAAGGAAATATATTCCTCCCAAAAAGTGCAGAACTGATCCCCTGAAAATGGACATGTCCAAGGCAGTGGTTATGCCTCTCTCATGTGAGTACCTAAACTGCCCTGATGTAGTTCAGCATGCCTTTTACACTTAAGAGGCCACTTACTCATCTTGGGAAGCAACAGTTTAGGGGAGGTTATAGTGGAGCATGGGGGATAAAGAAATACACATCTTGTGGAACATCATTGCTAAAGAGCCTGGTATTGTAAGCCAACTTGAAGTATTCAACTGTAGCAGAGTACCTAAGCTGTACTAATGGGCAGACAGCAAATCTTGAAATACTTATTGCCTTCCCATCAAAAATATTGATAAAAGTTGCTGTATATGCAAACTTATTTGTCAAGTAAAAACAAAAGCAAAATTTGTGTAATGTTTGCTTATCTTAACTCCAAGCTACTGCTGCCCTCATCAGTTGGGATCATAATTACCTTCACTAACTCCCAGCTGCACTGGCTTCTTCTTCTTCTAGCAAAAAGCTTTGTAGTTTTTATGCCATCAATAAATAAATAAATTAAATAGTTAATTCATTCATTAAACTCTCCTGTGACTTTGCTTCAAATCATTAAAAGTATGCATTCTTTCTTCCCCATATGACCCCTTGTGTTCCAGCATCTCAGCTCTCACTGCAGTGCATGCAGTGCCATATAATCTTCAGCGACCACAAGAGCAAAGAGCGTCACCTCAAATTGAGCCACCCGGCAGAATATGAACAGTGTATATTAAGGAATGCCCTTTTTGCCTGCTATGTTTGTGACCGCCAGTTCACTAACTCTGCAGAGCTCATGGCCCACCAGAAAGCTCACATAGAGAGGAAACCTTTCAGGTGTCCAATCTGCAGTCAGGCTTTCAAAAAGTCATCAGAGCTCACCCTTCATAAAAAAATCCACTTTGGCCAGGATGGTTATGCCTGCACGGACTGTGGAAAACCCTGCAAAACACTAACCCTACTTAAGTATCACAGACGCACGCACACGGGAGAAAGGCCGTATGTGTGCAAGGAGTGTGGGAAGAGGTTCAGCATGTCCAAGGCTCTCCAGAAACATATGACGTTACACTCACCAGAGGGTACAGAAGATGATGGAGGAAATGCCACTGTCAATGCACAGCAGAAGAAAAATAACAGTAAGACAAATTGATCAGATTTATTGGCAAATAAAACAACCCTTCAGAAGCATGTTTTCATATGTTACATGGTAAAAATGATAAATAGTATTTTTTCAATTTTTTTCCCAACACAATTATATTATTTCCCACACTGTGATTCTTTCTGTTATAATAATACCTTTTATTTATATAGCACTTTCCTAAAACAATGTTACAAAGTGCTTTACAAAGAAAGAAAACCAGACAAAGCAAAAATAAGAATAAAACCAAATAAGTAAGAGTAAATTAAAAATGGTATGAATAAATAAAAACAAATGCCAAACATTTATAAATGTTGGGCGGCACAGTGGCGCAGTGGTTACCGTCGTCGCCTCACAGCAAGAGGGTCCTGGGTTCGAGCCCTGGGGTAGTCCAACCTTGGGGGTCGTCCCGGGTCGTCCTCTGTGTGGAGTTTGCATGTTCTCCCCGCGTCTACTTGGGTTTCTTCCAGGTGCTCCGGTTTCCTCCCACAGTCCAAAGACATGTAGGTCAGGTGAATCGGCCATACTAAATTGTCCCTAGGTGTGAATGTGTGCGTGGGTCGGCCCTGTGATGGCCTGGCGGCCTGTCCAGGGTCTCTCCCCGCCTGCTGCCCAATGACTGCTGGGATAGGCTCCAGCACCCGCACGACTCAGTGGGATAAGCAGTTTGGATAATGAATGAATGAATTTAAACATTTGTAAAAGACTTAACAAAAAGAAAAGTTTTAAGATGAGATAAAGAAGCGAGAGACTTGGTTTGTCTTAGTTCAACAGGAGAGAGTTCCATAGTGTGGGGGCTCTAACAGCAAAAGCCCGATAACCCTTTGTAAGAAACCAAGACCTGGGAATAACCAGCAGGGCTCCATCTGCAGATCTTAATGGTCGAGAGGGCGTATACCAGGTCAATAAATCAGAACTGCATGTAGGAGCAAGACCATTTAAGGCCTTAAAAGTGAGCAATATAAATTTAAAATCAATACAAAATATAACAGGGAGCCAGTGTTGGGAGGCAAGCACAGGGGTGATGTGATCATGCCTCTTTGTCCCAGTAATGAGCTGACCAGCGGTGTTTTGTACCAACTGCAGACAGTGGAGCGAACCCTTGCTGATACCTGAGTAAAGTATGTTGCAATAGTCAAGCCGAGAACAGAGAAAAGCATGTACAACTTTTATGAGAAATGATACTACTACACTAAGTATATATTTATGTATTTATCTTAATATATATATTTATTTATCTATATGTCTTAGGCGTTAATATTCATAATAATCTTAAGATCTATCTTAATATTTCGCTCCTCATTTGTTGAGCACTTTTATCTCCACTATTGATGGTTTCCGGAAAAAAAAAGCTATATATATTTATATATATTTAGATCATACTAAGTGATACTACTATATTGCTTTTATGTGAAACATTTTTCCTCTTTTTTACAGATATATCTACAATAAAATATCCCTGTTCTATATGCAAAGCTACCTTCAAGACCACCAAGACACGGTTACATCACATGAAAACCAAGCACAATTTGTTGCTGTTACCCAGTAACACCGTCTCAGCTGAGCAGCCAGTGAAACAAGGTATACCTATTATAACACCAATATCTGTTTGCCAACCAACACTTCTACATGTGGAGCCGATTGGACCTCTTCAACAAGTTGACGCTAACATTGACACGGAGCAAATTTGCAGACTGATTGAATCGCTGGGAAATGTGCAGAAAGTCAACCAAGTCGTTATTCTGGGACAGGTGCCACCTCATGCTCCACCACTGGATCTTCAACAGATACCAGGACGGGGGGAACCTATTAATGTGAATCTAGCTGTGCCACAGATGGATGTATTAAATAGAAAACAGGTAGAACAATCTAAGACTGTGGATCAGGAATTTTCGAAGAACCCATGTGATTCAATGGAACAAACCATTATACTAGAACCTATTACACCAGATGGACAGCTGGAAAACTCTTCATTTCCAGAGCTAGGCCCCCAAATGGCACCATCTGAAAGCATAAGCTTAAAACTTGTTGCACATGAGCAAACACCCCAAATGGCACCGTCTGAACACATAAGCTTAAAACTTGTTGAGCATGAGCAAACGCCTCAGATTGCACCACCTGGAAATATAAGCTTAAAACTTGTTGAGCATGAGCAAACAGGAGGGCAAGAGATAGAAATGGTACATCAGTTTCCTCCAGAGACTGAGATTGGCGAAATTCAACCTATGGATCAAACGGTTAATCACAGTGAGATAACTGACATCAAACAAAACCCTGAGCAAACAGTCATATTAGAACTAACCTCTGCCTTGATTCCAACTGTGGAGTTGGAACAAACCCATTCTGTACTGCAAAGAGAACTGTCGTCCTCCTCACTAGTACCAACCACTGAACTGGAGAAGACGTCTAATGAAACTGAAGTGTCTCAACAGGACACAAATCTATCCGTTCCATTACTCACACCTACAGTTCAGTTGGAAATGACAGCTTTACAGACAGACAAGCAGGACCTTTCTACTTGTACTTTCATCCAAACAGACACAGTGACACAAACCCCAAGTGAATCCCAATCTAATCCTACAACAGAGGCTGATTCACAGTTGCAGACAGTAAGGCTGGATCATGCCCATTCTGTAATGGAGAGCACCTTAGTAGAAGAGACACATGAGAAAGTTGAACAGGAACCATCAGTGAAATCACCGACGGACAGTAGAGAGACTCAGAAGCAGCCTGAGAAGTTGTGCAGAGTAGATGAGTCATCTGCAAAAGAAGAGGTCCTTTCAATGTTGCAGACTAAGCAGGTGCAACAGATATCACACTCAAACGAAAATGTAATGTCGGCTCAAGAATTAGTCAAAGTACGGAAAAGAAAGTCAGTAAGGAACATTATTTTCCAAGAATACATGCAAGAAATTACAGGTTCAAGGAAAAAAAAAGATTTAAAAATTGGTGAGAAACCTGCCAAACGCCAAAGAAGAGAAGAGTCCCATCTTGTTGTCAAATTTGGTCCAAAAAACAAAAAACAAAAGAAGCCATCAAAGCCATGTAAGTCAACCCAACAAGGACTCATTGGTGATAAAACCCCAGAGACAAGTCTGTCAGACACAAAAGTGCCTTCAAAAAAGAAAGGAAGGAAAGCAAAAAGAGACAAGAAAGAATCAGTTGAAACAAAACCAGCTTCCCTAATACAAGATTCAAATGTACCAGAAATTAAAGAAACTTCCAGAAAAAAGAAGTTAAAAAAGCAAAAAGATATGGTTAGTGAGAGTGTGGAGCAAAGAAACAAACAAGTGCTTGTGGCTGCACCAGTACTTAAAAAGAAAAGGCAACAAAAAATCATGCAAAAAAGCCAGCCCAAGAAAACAAAAGATGGGAGACTGACAAGTAAGGGGAGAAAGAGAAAACTCACAAAGGGGCAAAATAATACAGAAATGAATAAGGGATCCGCAAGCATCCTTTCCCAAAAAATTACACAAGACTCTCTACTCCTATTAAAAGGTCATAAACAGCCCCAGCTGAAAGTTTACAAGTTAGACCCTTCAAAGGCACCAGGCCAGACACTGGATGCTCCACCTCGCTGGCACCAAAACACCTCTCGTCAGATTGATATCAAACTCAAACAGAGAGACAATACAAGTGAGCCTCAAAACCTGCTAGCAACTAGAGGTAAGAAGAAAGGAGGGAGATCCAAAAATGACCAGAAATCTCTTTCATTGATGTCCTCTCTCTTGGTATCCTCTTCACCACCTGAACCACTACCCACCAAGTCCAAGACCACCAGAAAACGTAAAGCCTCTTTGCAGGTAGAGGCTGAGGGAGTGATAACTTCCCCTCATTCCTGGCGTGCTTTAGAGTGTAAGGACTGTGGGGAGAGATTTTCCGAAGTCTCTTCACTTCAGGAACACAAGACTATGATGCACGCTGTAGAGAGCCCAGGCCTCACTTACACAAATGGGAACATCTTTGAGGGGGTCTCCAGGTTAGATCTTTGCCAGCCTCCAAAACTAACCAACAATATTATTGGGATGACTAATCCTGCCACAGATTGGGACACTGAGGTTGAGATGAGAGAGATATCTTTAGAAGGCAGAGAAAGGAGTGTCTCTTTTCCAGCCCTTAATCCCTCCCCTTCTTTACATTTGACTTCTGCAGATGTTGAAATGAGTGGATTTGAGGAGAAGAGTGTGAATGTAGCCATGTCAAATATAACAACATTTGTGAAAACGGCTAAGGAGCCCCCAATGCATTCAGCACAAATCTTTACAGACCTTTCATCACTCTGGTCAAAATCTGGTCAAATGGAAACTCTTGAGTCAAGCATTGGTTTCCATCCAAATTTTACATCTGAAACATCTTTAAAAAGTTCTCAGAAAAAGGACTCTGAGGCAAGAGGGTCCTTGGCAACATGTCAAGCCAACAGAGAAGATATCCCTAAGAATTATTTGCCTCCCATTCCGGAATCTGAAGTCCAGGGTACCACAGATGAAGATGTTAAGGAGGATTTACTTCTTGACGTAGATCTTGTCACTGTTGGGGAGCAGAGTGAGAAAGATGACTCAACCTTGTTTCATGACAGTGGTTCCCAAAATGAGCTTGTTGGAACAGATAATCTAGAAACTAGCAGCACCGACACACCTATAGTCGCTGCTCGGACTAATGAAAAGACAGCTCATGTAAACCTAAGTTTGCAGATTGCTCCCCGTTTCACCTATGAGGCTCAAATCAAAGATGAAGAGGAGGAGGAAAGTGTATTGCAGAGAAAAGAGGAAAGATTAAAGTCAGTTGGAAGGATGAGTGTGTCAACTGATAAGGGAGGAGGACTAGGACATTTAAGAAGGGGCATTATATCCAGAAGTTCAGAGGGAGCAAATGTCAAAGGAACAGAAGCAGAGAAAGAGTCTGAATGTCAGGTGGTCTATGAAAAATATTCGCTTACCACTGATTGTGATATCAGCGATAACGGTGAGACCATCAGCGTTTGCCATGCACTGTCACAATCCCAGAATTCACAGCCAAAGAGCCCCTCAAGATTTGAGCCCAACAAAAGTTTGGTTTCTCCCACTTATGTGGCACCCATGCCTTCATTAGAGTCGTCTTCCAAAGAACAGGTTGTCTTTGAACTGGATTCTGCTACTACCAATGTTGCTGCGGTATCGATGTCAGAGAAAGGGCTAGGGCTGAAGGGAGTAGAGGAACAAGACAGAGGAACTGAACAGTCTCCATGCATCATACTTGAGAGGTTCCTTACTTCCAATCAGAGAGAGGTCGGTGATCAAGAGCGATGCCTGTTAGCAACAAGAAACAGTTACACACAGGTAAAGGTCAGCATATGTTTGTCTTAACGAATGTTAGTTTGTTTAATTAGCACAGCAGATTGTAATAATTGTAATTCTTTTTTTACAGGTTTCAGATGGCACTGCTGAGAATGACATGGTGTTAAGGGAAGACAGTGAAATCCAGGAGATAAAAATTGAGGATAATATATCAGAGCCACCACCAGTAGTACACACTTGTGAAAGTAGACAGAGAGTGGACATACAGCCACAGCACCAGCGAGGTGTAAGGACTATTCTCGTGAAGCAGGAGAGCAGCCTCATCCTTAATGATCCTCAAGCAACCCAAGAAAGCAGACACATTCAATGGAATGTAGAACAAATAGACATTTCAGGCAGCTCTTGTCCACGTAAGTTTTGGGGTAAAAAATAGGATAATTGCAGAACATATAGAATTGTATAATGGCAGTTTCCAATACGGAGGTTATGATCAAGTTAACTATATAACTTGTTTAATAGATCCCATATTCCATATTTTGTATTTGAAAACGATCTATTTTCTTTGAAGGTGGGCTGGAAAAAAAGCATGTATGCCTCTTTTTAGACTTTTGGTTTTTAAGACAGACTGTTTTTTTTTTGTTTTTTTTTTTGCTTTCAGAGACTGGAAACAAGGAGAGGACCACAGTCTCCAGTATAGCCCCTGTCTTAGGGAACAAACAGTGCATCTTCTTCCCGGTGAAAGAAGAGGAGCGAGAGGTTCTTTTGGGAGCCTCTCAGAGTGACAGTAGTGTATTAAACCTGAGCATGTCTGTCGATACCAGACTTCTTCATGGACTTAATCAAACAGAACATCCGCCAGGTGATGGTGGTTTATGTAAGTTATGGTTTCATTGACTTACAACCAGTGGTGGCTGGCCAGTACAGGACGCTGGGGCTCTGCCCCTTTCAAATATCAAGACGTGAAAATTTACTTCAACATGTCAAATATAATTTAGTTGTATAATGCAAATGATTATGAAATAAAAGTGTTTTTCAGTCTTTGAGCACCTGTCAGCAGCTATTAGATATTGGTTTGAAATGGTATTTGGTTGATTTCTGTCTGAATACATATACTTCCTGGGTGAGGTGCGCCGGCCAAACGATACCTTATGTAAGCCCTCAAACTTTTGGCGAGCAGGTGACCTGAGGCTGCTGTCTGATTGGTTTCTTCAGATTTTCCATGGGGTGCAGTTCTGTGCGACCCAAACATTCCCACTTTTATTGGCAGCGACTTAGTATTGTTTTAATGTTTTTTGCTCTAATGTGACTGGACAATTCTCGTGGCTGTCAATCATGTTAACACCCACCATGATGCCTCATCTAGACTGCCAATCATCCACCGTCTACGAACCCTGATAAAATCTATAGGCTACATTGTCCTTCTTAATAACTCTGTGACAGTGTGGACATTAAAGCAGCTGTCAGTAGTGCTGCGTCAAGGTAAATTGCGCCCCCCCAAAAAAATTTTTGCACCAGCCGCCACTGTTTATAACATAGCAATTTTTTTACATTAGGTATACATATTGAAGACTAATGTTTCAGTCTTGTTTCTTCTTGTTTGTTTGCAACAGATGACGAGACCCCTGCCACGGGGGACAATCAGGGAACCAGAATGAGAGGGGTGTCATTAGGAACAGAGGATAGTGACTCCGAGAACACAGGAGGTTTGTTTTATAATTTTTTTTCAGACCCCCCCCCCCCTTTTCTCCCCAGTTGTACTTGGCCAATTACCACAATCTTCTGAGCCATCCTGGTCACTGCTCCACCTCCTCTGCCAATCCGGGGAGAGCTGCAGACTACCACATGCCTCCTCCGATACATATGGAGTCGCCAGCCGCTTCTTTTCACCTGACAATGAGGAGTTTCACCGGGGGGACGTAGTGTGTGGGAGGATCTCACTATTCCCCCCAGTTCCCCCTCCCCCCTGAACAGGTGAGGCGCTAGTGCAGCGACTAAGATACATACCCACATCTGGCTTTCCACCCACAGACACAGCCAATTGTGTCTGTAGGGATGCCTGACCAAGCTGAAGGTAACACGGGGATTCGAGCCGGCGATCCCCGTGTTGGTAGGCAACGGAATAGACCACCATGCCACCCGGACGCTCCTTATGATATAATTTTGAACAATAGGTAATACTGCTTTGTCGCAGTCCTTCAGCTGTTGACCAGGGGTCTCATTTATAAAACAGTGCATAGGAGCCTTACTAAAAGTGTATGTGCGCACAAAAGCAGAAAATGGCGTGCGCCATACAGGTGCGCACATTCTCCCGTCAAGTTTGTTTTCATAAATCACAAATTTTCGTGGGAAGTGGCATACGCTTCTTTCAGGCTCCATTTTGTGGTTTGTTTGTTTTTTTAACTTAGACTATATATGCGAACTTCTCTTCCAGCTGAGACAAACATTGAGCATCAGAATGTACCAGAGCTTCGAGACTTCCTCCTTCAGAGTTCTGATGAAGAAGACGCAAGTGTTTTTGAATCCCCTGATCCTCAGCCTGAATCAGAAGCCCATGTTATGGCCTGCTACTACAAGAACCAACACAATAGCCCACTGCAGCCAAATGAACAATCTCACAAGTACAGTACAAGCCCATTTATTAACACTTCAAATTTTCAAGCTAAACAGTTATCCAGACAGATGTAAAGTATTCAAAAGGCTATATATATCCATCCATCCATCCATTATCCAAGCCGGTTATCCCAATTGGGGTCACGGGATGCTGGAGCCTGTGCCAGTAGTCTTTGGGCAGCAGGCAAGGAGACACCCTGGCCAGTCCATCGCAGGCTAACGCTATATATAATGATGCGAAATTAAAATTATATTTGTCTGCTGGATGTGTATGTAAGTAATTTGCATTTCCAATCAAATTATGATCACTGACCCTAATCTGCTGATTTTGGCTGTATTTGTGCTTCCATTTTAAAAATTGCATTTTTTGTGACTATATTCTTTGGCATTTTCATATCAGCAGTAAATGTAATTTGAAGTTAATTAACATTAGGATAAAGAAATTTAAGGGTAAATATTGGTCATGTACACCTTAAATACAGTAATTATGTTAAGTGTCCATCTATCCATCCATTATCCATCCATTATCCAAACCGCTTATCCTTACCCAGAGTCACAGGGATGCTGGAGCCTATCCCAGCAGTCATTGGGCAGCAGGCGGGGAGACACCCTGGACAGGCAGCCAGACCATCACAGGGCTTATTGAAGAATAACCACTAAGCTTTATAACGCTATAGCTACAAACACATAGTACTCTCCATAAAAAAATAAAAGGAAAAGGGTGGACGGCGGGTTTCGGGCTAATAAACAATCCACAATGGACGGACGATATAATGATTGGGGAAATTTGAATTAAATTTCTATTTAAATTAAAAATAGGTGTCAATACTGCAATGGATTCACACAGGACCTGGTCCCAATATGGCAACTTGGCAGGCAAATCCATAAAGTCATTTGACCAACCAATCCATTTCATAAAAACTGCAACTAATACAAGCACAGACAACATTGTTTAAAATGTTTATCTGGAATTAAACAAATGTTCACATACCTCACCATGCTTTCTCAGATTGGACGGCGTTTTGTAGGCAGTGATGAAGTTTGTGCGCGGTAGACAGAACAAACATTTAAAACGATATGAATCTTTCTTCTTTTTCTGGTGAGGAATCCTCTTTATCTGCCGTAGCCATCATTACTGCCGCCAAGTTCAAACTGAACTGTTCAAAAAATGCAGCAAGCACTTTGAACTTGACTGACAGCATAGGAGTAGTTTGCAGCGATTGTTTTTTCTCTTGCGACGAACACAGCGTATGGCCTATCGCATTTTAGAAAAGAAGAGAAAATTCATCTTCAAAATAACGAGTAACCTGCGCTCACACTGGCAGCGATGTCGAACGACAAAGCGGCCGGAAGTCATTCATTTCCAATGGTCGCTGGGCGACACTGAGCGACATAGCGCGTCACATCACCTGGCGATGCAATCGCCGTGACTAAAATGTGAAGTGAATGAAATTTTAATTTTCCATTGACTTTTCCTTTTGATATGCATTTAAAGCTTAAATAGTGGCAATACTGCATCATTCACATTCATTGTCCACATGCCAGATCATTGTCTCTTTCTGTCTTATTAACTGGGTTTCTTTTTCACTTACATTTGTTTCCTGTTCTCCCTAGCTTTCCAGCATCAGAAACCCAGCCCTCTCCCAGTGCATCAAGAGAAAGAAATGGAGACAGCGAACCCATTGATTACTTCTCTAAGTATTATGGTTGGGATGCCTGGGAAGAAATTGCCCAGTGCACAAATAAATTGTCCAACATGCCCAACACAGTCACAGCCAAAGAGGTTGCACAGTTTGTCGGAATCCACATTGCAATGGGAACTTTGAAGGTCAGTGTCCATGTGCGACTGCTGTTTTGATTGTCAACAGTTTGGTTGCACCATTGGCTAGTTATTCCCCAGAGTAGATAACTAAACTACAAGTTCTTGTTTTTATTCATGAGGAAATAGCTAACAAATTCCTAAGAGGCCAGACTTCTTGGTTTGTTGCCCTACATCTGTGGAACACTCTCCTCAACCATCTGATATCATCACACACTTCGGGGTCATTTAAAGTTGGCCCTAACAGCCCACTGTTTCTTTTTCCCTTTTTTGTAGTTTATAAAAAAAGTATATTTTTGATAAAATGTATAATTCTTCATATTATCAAATGCTGACCGTTATTTCAATCTTATGTCATAATTATTTTGCTTTTTGTCTTTTTTTTTTTCAGTTTCCCAGTGTTAAGCTCTACTGGCAGGACTTTACTAAAGTACCTCTTATTGCTGACACCATGCCACTTTCCCGGTTTCTTCAACTGTCTCGCAAGTTGAAACTAAATGCTCCTGCAAAAGACCAAGTCAATATTGTTAAGAGAGGAAAAAATGTAAAAAATTTGCACCATGCTACACCAATAACCAGTGTGCAAAGCGGTTTCAATAGTAGCAGCCATGTCCAAGTTCCCCTTCAGAGCCACAGGGATAAGTCAGATGACCAGGACTGTATACTGAATACTGAAACTGATCCACTTTGGCGGATTCAGCCATTGCTACACCGTTTCAAGGCAGGATGCCTGCTACTCAGACGAGAGGGTGATTATGGAGTTGATCAATACCCTCTTTCTTTGTCAATTGGAAAGGTAAACAATAAAAATCTTTCTCTGCATTGCACTACATTAATTGGATTTGGTGGTCTAATTCTACATTTGGACCTAACATTGGATCTTTCGGAAAAAGAGGCTGCTGTAGAAAAAATTGTCCCCAGGGATAGCATGGTGTTTCTTTGTAAGCAAGAACTCTCCACACCTGCAATGCTTGAACGTCTGTTAGCTGCTGGCGTTCATGGTGCAGGCAGGGTGGGAGGCGCAAGAGGACAGATAGGAGATGAGTTTGTGAGCTCAGATGGAACGCTGATGTTACGCAGAGCAAATCAGGGCTTCATCCTTTCAACTGTAGGGACCAGCCAGCGAAACAATGCATCACTTATGGACAACTTTGAGAAAGCTCAGAAGTCAGCTTGCCTGAGTAGGGACTTACAAAATCTTTACCGCATCCCACTCACTGCCACAGTTCCAACATGCTGGCCTCAAGCTGTGCTGTGGTACCTTACAGACATGGCTTTGGTCAACTCATGGCTTCTATACAGGCAGGATCACGGGACTCACTCTGAACCTCTGACCTTTATGGCCTTCAGGCTTGAAGTGTCCAAGGCCTTGATCTTCTCCGCTAGTACAGACACTCAGGACTCCATTCCCCCTCAGCCCCCCTCACATAAAGCTCATGCATCAAGTGTGACCCCCAACCCAGATCTGGCAAAGGAAAGTCCTCTGCCAGATTCATCCATAAGATACGATGGCTCTGGTCATTGGCCAGAGCAGCTTGGCGAGGGAGAAGAGGGAAGGTGTCGTTTTGGAGGCTGTGGGAGAACATCTCGAGTACTATGCCTCAAATGTTGTGTCTTTCTTTGTATTTCCCGAAACCACAATTGCTTTTTGAATTTTCACAGTCAAAGGAATTTGTGAAACCAGTTGTGTCATGCCAGAATTACCTAGTTACTTTCTATTTATTATTCTCTTCCGGTCTATTAATATCTACTCTGTTTCATAATTTCCCTATGCCCTTCAGCGGCAGCCTTTTTCCTTTTCTAGAATTATTGTGCGGCAATCATGAGGTGGCTTGTTGTGAGATGTAATATACACCTGACTTCAAAAGACAATGTGTAAAGACGGATTGCCAAAAAATGTTCTGTAGTTGAAGTTGTAGATATTATGTTAAAATTATTTTAATAGTTTTGAAAAAAAAATCAAAATTAAGTTTATAGTCCATAAAATTGTGACGAATTTGTATTCGCCTCTGTATTTGAGCTTGTGTGTGGGTCTTATTATTTTCAACTTAAAGTTTCGGAAAATAAATTTAAAAAATGTTAAAAGACCTTTGTTATTGGTGTGTTTTTATTCCTAAATAGTTGTTTTACGGCAATAATTTGTGAAGGTAAGCATGGTAGAACGCGGTATTTCAAAACAGCCCTTACAGGCCCTGCCTACTTTTCATGACGTTCACTATGTCACGTGGTAGGGATCAACCATACAACTGAAATGAATAGAACGGGTTCATTTCAACTCGGGTTCAAATTCGCAAAAAACTCGCCCAAACTTGGCAGAAAGGAAGCCTACAACCTGTCGACCATAGGATGGAGCATTTAAACCAGCGGCTTAGTAGTGGTTATGATAAGGATTTGAGCTAATGTTGTTTCAACAAGTTACTTTTTGTGATATTTTTCTAAAAATAATAATAATAATTTAACGTTAACTTTGTGTAAATTACAACTGTTATATCTGGTTAAGGTGGCTCCCGGTGTCGTCACTGGCTGAACATAATAATAACTACTACCTTTTATCCTAAAGCCGCCATGAAGCTTTGACTTTACCATCCCAAATCTGTGCCATTGCACATTATACACGTGCATAAATATCTCAATAACAACAAAAACAAATAGCCAATGGCAGCCATTTTAGTTGAACCGGCGATTACTACGGTGCACCCGGATCTGTCTGCGTGCTCTATGTGTTCTACTTCTCTGCCTGGGGTCAACTGTTTCACTGCGCCGCTTTTGCTGCTTTCAAAAAGCGGTTTGAGGTAGGTTGCTGGCGTCGGGTTAAGTGTTTAGTGGTATCTATCTAACTTGTCTGCAAGTTGTTTGTTCTGTGTGGCGTCATCAGTAGATCGCGATAGATTTAATGCGAACACTAAACGCCATGTTACAGAATCGGAACTTGTGTGCGAAAGCTAAAAAAAGTCATCGGTCCCATTTTGAACTGCCAATGGCAATCAGTGAGATACGTTAGCTAATGACAACGTAGCGACCAGCTAACGCTAGCTCGCTCGCTAGCCAGCTAGCTAGTGTGTCACTTGGAATACCAAACACTGAAGGATACGTACGTTATACATACACGAGAGAAGAAGGGGCCCGTTTACCTCCTCGCAGATCATTGTAGTTTTGCCAACTAAACACGTGGTCGCTGTTTTAATCATATAAATCTAGGCCGGATAGCTAAATGCTAAGTTCGGGCTAATATCGTAATAACGGCCTTAAATGTATTTTTAACATGCTATTCGCTGTTGTTTCTCTATGTCATCATTTCCAGGTTGCCCAAAAGTGAGTTGTAAGAGTTGGCTAGCTGAATGTTTTGAACGCCAATCATCTTCTGAACGTAACCAGACGTTGAGCTGCCCTTGTCCGGTCCGAGTTCATACCCATCCAGTGTGCCAGGATGGACTCAGACATTTTGAATATAGAGGAGATAGTGATGGGACGGGGATTGCCGGACCCACCTCCACAAGTTCCCCCTGAAAAGCCCGTTGAACCGTACACACCCATCACTATTAAACCTCCTGCTCCCACTGTTCAATCCTGTAAGTTATCTGGTTGTATTACACGTGTCGTGTTTATTTGGGTGAAAGGAGCAGAGCTTGACCTTTTCAGTTATGATCTCTCCTCCTCTGTCCTAGACCAACACGAGAATCTTCAGTGTTTTCAGTGCTTTATCACTTTCTGTAGCGCCAAAGCTAAAGAAAGGCACATGAAGAAGAACCACCGTGAGGAGTATAAGCAGCAGCTTCAGCAGGTAGGCTTGGTTTTATTTAAAGGCGTTGCGAACCTGTGTCAGTTAGGCACTGGTTCCAGATTTATTGGAACCTAAACTCAGGTAACTGGTTCAAAAACATTTGGAGCATTTATATTATGATTTAGAGTAACTATACTTTTAGTAGGTAGCTACAATGTTTTAGTAATATATTTTATACAGTTTTAGATTGTTCACACTGAAACTAAATTTGGTATTTCTGCTTGATGGTTTTCCAAAAACATGTTGTATTTGACTGTAATTTTGTTGGTTAACTACAGTGACCATGATCATCCTGATATGGAGGAGTGAGGTTCATGTTTGAATTTTGTTTACATTTTGTTTGCTCTGTAAAGAAAGGTTGTCTCATTCATGGATGTAATTTATCTGTGGACAGCACAATATCCTTTTACAAATGCCACATGGAAAACGGAAATAAACTTGCCCCCACAATAATGGAGAGCAGTTAGTTTTGTGTATCTTGAAATATGTGTTTCCAGTTTTATGTTGTTCACAACCAGGTAAATTAGTGAAAACAATGAACAGTGGGAAATACTTGTACCTTTGATTTATCAGGTTCTTGTTTGTTTCCTTCACAGGGGAATACATTGTTTACTTGCTATGTGTGTGATCGCAGTTTTCATTCTTCTGAGGAACTGACGCAGCACCAGCCAACACACAGCAAGGAAGACAAGCCCTTCAAATGTGTTGACTGCAAGGAAAGCTTCCGCGCTTTCTCTGAGGTACATTTTGTGTAAAATTTTCACTTGGAATATTATAGAAATCGATAATGGTGCTATACAAATAAAACTGACTTCATTTACTCAGAACAAGTTAGACTTCCATGTTTTGAATTTCATCTCTTCGTTTGGATAAATCATGCAATATTGCTGATTGTAAAGTATTGAATATATATATATTTGACCTAAGTTTTTTTTTTCCTCCTTTCCTCAGCTCACAACCCATAGAAGACAAGTGTGTCCAGAGAGGCAGTTTGTATGCAAAGATTGCAGTAAAACTTTCCGAAGCCCTACGTTGCTGCGCTCTCACCGCCTGGCAATGCACCCACGCCCAGAAGTGGAAGTGGGAGAGCAACCGGAAGATCCCATAAAGACCCATCGCTGTAGGAAGTGTGGCCTGGGCTTTGAAACAGAAGCAGACCTGGTGGTACACCAAGAGAAGTACTCAGCAGGTGAGCACTGCAATGGCAACACTGCACCTGTCAAAAAACGTGGACGGCCTCCTAAGACCGAAGAAACAGCAGGTGCTGAGAAGAAGGGAAAACGGAAAAAGAAGGAGGAAGGTGAGGCAACAGAGGAGGCTGTGAAAGACAACAGCGCAGAGACGGGAGCAGCTCCCGTTGAGGCAAAGGGAAAAGCAAGTGGCGCAAAGCGTGGTCGTCCCCCTAAGGCAGCGACAGCATCAGTAACAGCAGAGAGGAAGAGCTCTGAAGATGACAGTCAAGCTCCAGCTAAGGAGAAAAAAGCTAAAGCAGCTCCTGTTGCACCTCGTCAACACCCTTGTCCCGAATGTGACCTTACCTTCCCTGGCCTGGGTCAGCTCCGCACCCACAAGAAGGAAAAGCACACCCCTCGCAAAGCCCATCCCTGTGAAGAATGTGAAGAAAGCTTCATCCGTCCTGAGCAACTAGAGGCTCACAAGGCTCGAGCCCACACTGCAGGCCGCTTTTCCTGCCCAACCTGTGGTAAAAGCTTTGGCCGTGAGCGCACCATGAAAGCTCATCAGAAGAGCCACCCAGAGGAGAAGCCTGAGAGCGAAAGTGTGAAGAGATAATTATGGGCTTATAGTTGTTTTTGGTCAACGCACGAGGGACAGGCAGAAGGTGTATAATTTTGATCTTGGCAAGATTGTTTTTTTTTTGTAATTTAGAGATCTAATTCTTGAAATCAGAAAGTGTTTAGGTGAGTTTTGATTTTTTTTTTTTCCCAAGAAGGAAATGCATCATTTTAATAAGGTTTTGAGTATGAGTTGAGGTCTTTCATTAACTTCACAGCATTACCATATTGGTTATGGGTAGAGTTCGGACCGATCTGATCCAATATCGGTATTGGGTGCCGATACTGACGCAATTGTCATCGGATATCGGGCTGGCGTTACTGATCCACGAGATACCGATCCAGATTCCATAGTCGGATGTTTTTAGGAATTACAAATAATGTAATAATGCAGTTTTAAGCCCATAGCCAAAACGGTATATGTAAGTTCAGGTAGTATGAAGTGTTTTGAGTGCGGGGATGTGAGACAGAAGTGCTTTGCTTAACCCGCATCGAGAGCAGGAAGCGGAAGATGTGGAAGCTGCTGACCAGGCAACTGAGGCAGTAACAGGTGAAACCTGTTAGGGGGTAGTAACAGGTGAAACCCCACAAAATGTACACCCGGAGTCTCCTAAACTCCGTAGTAATTCGGAGAAAGATGAAATGGCTGTAGGTGACGTCGTAACTGTATCAGAGGGACCCAGTGTGCGTGGAGTTGGTGGCACTGCTGCGTGAGTAATCCCCCTAGCAGCTGCTGCAGCCGACCCCGGGCAGGAGGCGCCGAGTGATGGAGGAGGCGGCGGCGGACCTGCCTGTCACCCGAGAGCCAGGAGGAGGATGATGTTACCATTCTCCTTCTGGCTCTCTGACAATCAATCAATCAAGTTGCATTTTTATAGCGCTTTTCTAGCTGCAACAGCCACTCAAAAGCGCTTACAGCAAGTAAGTAAAGTTTTACTTGCATAGCACGTTTAAAAACACAGTTACAAAGTGCTTTGCACTCAATCCAGAAAAATACGAGTAAATAAATGAAATAAATTGAATGGATATAAAACATGGCATAGGGAGTAGCAGACCAAGCTAAAAACGAACCAAAACACAGGGCAGGCGTGGGGATCTATAAAAAGGCTTGCCTGAAAAGATGGGTTTTAGAAGCCGCGTAAAACGGTCCAAAGACTCAGCAGATCTATGGAACTTTTTTGCAGCTAGAGTGAGGGATGGATAAAAGACCGAGGGTCAAAGTGGTCGGGAAGTGGAATGAGGAATAAGAAGATCAGAAATGTAACGGGCCGGCGTCCAGGTAGCGTAGTGGTCTATTCCGTTGCTTACCAACACAGGGATCTCCGGTTCGAATCCCCGTGTTACCTCCGGCTTGGTCGGGTGTCTCTACGGACATAATTGGCCGTGTCTGCAGGTGGGAAACCAGATGCCGGTATGTGTTCTGGTCGCTGCACTAGCGCCTCCTCTGGTCAGTCGGGCGTCTGTTCAGGGGGGAGGGGGAACTGGGGGGAATAGCGTGATCCTCCCACGTGCTACGTCCCCCTGGCGAAACTCCTCACTGTCAGGTGAAAAGCGGCTGGTGACTCCACATGTATTGGAGGAGGCGTGGTAGTCTGCAGCTCTCCCCGGATCGGCAGAGGGGTGGAGCAGCGACCGGGACGGCTCAGAAGAGTGGGCTGATTGGCCGGATACAATTGGGGAGAAACGGGACACCCCCCCCCCCAAAAAAAATAGAAAAAGAAATGTAACTGGGGCAAGATCATGCGTTGCCTTGAGTGTAATCAATAAGATCTTACAGATTATTCTGCATTTTACAGGAAGCCAATGGAGGGATGCAAGAATAGCAGTGATATGGGATGTACGGCTAGTTCTCGTGACAGGACAAGTGAAGAACCACATTTACAATCATCCTTTACTTTGTCCAGGTTATTGTCACAATTTGATTTAATTGACGCTTGCAGAATAAAAACTCAAAACACCAGACCGTACACATGGGTAGAGGTTTCAGGGAACAGGGTCAGTGCTGCCAGGCTAGACCGGGTGTATATCACTCGACACCTTAACACCGGCTTAGTCAGGAGCAACATACTTCCAGTTGCTTTTACAGATCACCAGTTAGTCTGTTGTTTTGTGTCTTTCACCAACAAAAAATATTAATCTTTGTAGCATTTTAATGTAAAATGACTACAAGATAGGTCTTATAGTAAGAAAATTTTTTTGAATTATTTTGGGTAATTTGGAGAGGGGGGGGAAAAAGTTTGACTTAAAGTTAGCACATTAAAGGAACTGCCTTCGCACTTTGCACTCCACCTGTTTGTATATGAAGCCTACTTAAACTACACTTCAAATAAATTACTTTGGGATAAGTTTAAATTTAATGCATTTTTGTATATATTTTGCTCTGAAGTGCTGTGTGGTTTACTACAGCCTCATGTAACCTTACACATAATACCAACAACAATAATAATAATGATAATATTCAGGAAAAAATAACTGATATCAGTATCGGCAGATATCCAAATCCAGGTATCGGAATCGGATCGGAACTGAAAAAAAAAAACTGGATTGATGCATCCCCAGTTATGGGCTGTAAAAAGGTCATATTCAAAACAAACATCACAAACTAACCAGAAGTCGTTAAACTCTGCTACCATACCTTTTGTCATAACGGATTTTATGTATAAAGAAAACAAAAATAATTCTAACTTCTTATAAATGATGTTTTTAAGTTTTTCTTTTTTAATGGTTGAAGTATAGAACGCGTGTGTGTGCGTGTGTGAGAGAGAGATATGATTTCTACATTTGACTTTCTTCAGTTAAATTTATTTTGTTGTAAAGTTATTTTCTCAGTGTTCATTTTTCCCCACCACACTTTGGGTAAATTAGTATTTTGATGCAAATTAGACTGCAGCAACGCTAAGCTGCAATATCTAATGCAGTGTCAGAAGAAATGGTGGGTTGTACATTTTCTGGTTGATATAACATGGGTTTTTTTTTTTACACTAAATATTTTGATTCTGAAATAACTTCTAAATTAAGTATAAAAATGAATTTAGAATGGCATGATTTGATTTTTATTTTTTTTCTCTCAAAGAAACGTTTGTTTTGGCCCATCTCCAACTACTCAAATTTTGAAAGAGGTGGAGGTCAACGAGACTGGTGGTGGTGTTGGGGAGCTGAGGGTGGCTGGCGGTGCTCTAGTAGAGTTCGGTTGGCTGACTGTGTGTCGACTTTCTACCTGGCTCTTGTTCTGTTGGTTCAATATGCTCGACCCCATGTGTGTCACCTACATCACATGAGTCTCGGCGTCATTGATGCCCCCACATTGAGCAGGCTTTTTGGAGGGGGATGGTGTCGATGTACAGTTTCCCTTCAGATTTTCTCCCTCAGAATGACCATTTGAGGTGTTTCTTTTTTTTTAATTATCATGAGGGCAGTCGGTTCTAACATCCCAGGACCATAGTAACATGATTTTAGTTAAAAAGTTATGTGGAGGAAAAAGGTTCATTACCCCTTGAAATTAGGTGTGGCAGAAACTGTCCACTACAAACTAGAATCATGTTAAACCATGTAATTTTTTTTTTTATTGATTGAAAATTAACGTGATGTCTTAAATGCTTCTGGAATGCAAAATATGGATCTATGTTGCCATAGAGTCATGTACAGGACTACTGTAAATCAAGTGTTCTTATTGACTGGATTGTTTCTCTCCCCTCTTGCAACATGTCTGGACACTGCAACAATAAAATAAAAAATGCTCTCCTGAGGGAAGCTGCAGAAGAGACGGGTTGTCTTTGCAATTATTCCCACCCCTTGTTTAATAGCGACTCTTGTTTATATACCTAGTTTTTATGTATTTATGGATGGACAGTGATCTTGTGTATGTTATGTGACAGTACTTGGGATTAGTGACGCACTGGTCACCCTGTGCGGCCTGTAGGCTACCAGCTCTGCTGCTGCAGTATATATTTAACACAAGTTATGAAATCCAAGCAACATTTCAAAGGATATATCTGCACTTGTTTGTCACGTAAGAGTATTTTTAATTTTTACTGGTATATTAGGTCCCTAGGTGTGAATGTGTGTGTATGTCGGTCCTGTGATGGCCTGGTGGCCGTTCCAGGGTGTCTCCCTGCCTGCGGCCCAACCAATGACTGCTGGGATAGGCTCCAGCATCCCCGCGAACCTGAGAGCAGGATAAGCGGTTTGGCTAATGGATGGATGGATGGATGGTATATCAGGATAATATGCATGCGTTGATGGAGGTAGCCAAGCAGAAGTTTTATGTTTAATATCGAAGGTTGAATCAGTTCATCTGGATACGTTTATTGACAGATACGTTTCATCAGTCAACTAAGTGACGTCTTCAGTCTAAACTGACTGCAGGTATCCCCACCCTTATAAACAATACAGTTGCATAAGCACAGAAACCAACGATCAGTTTCATATGCAAATATGGATGTGACCAATGGCCATGTGTACTATTCACAGAGGATTTGGGAATGTTTGCAATCACAGCATTGTAAGATGGCGACAGATGTACTGTTAGCGCCCCCCCCCCCCACAGTTCAGGGATGGTCCTTCCCTCTTCACATAGATGGCCTCTTTGGCTCCCTGTTCAAACCAGCATTCTTCCCTATCAAGGATGTGCACATCCTCATCCTTGAAAGAGTGGCCACTGGCCTGTAGAGTCTACACCCATCTACAGGGGTGTAGGACACCTACAGGGGTGGGGATACCTGCAGTCAGTTTAGACTGAAGATGTTTTGATGCATGCTCAATAAAAGATTTCACTTGGTTGAGTGATGAAACGTATCTGTCAACAAACGTATCAAGAAGAACTGATTCAACGTTCTTGGAATTTCTTACCTGGATTATTGAGCATGCATCAAGACTTTGTTTAACAGTGCTGATGCTTTCTCTAGTCAAGCTGATGTCAGACTTGCTTCTGATATTGAGAAGCTCTTACTTATTGTATCTGTATTTGGGTGGCATGGTGGCCCAGTGGTTACCACTGTTGCCTCACAGCAAGAAGGTCCTGGGTTAGAACCCCAGGCTTCCTCCGGGCACTCCGGTCCCCCCCCCCCCACCATCAAAAAAGACATGTATGCTGATACTCCTGTCTGTGCCCCTGGCCAAAGCAATAGGAAATAACTGGAGTTGGTCCCCGGGTGCTGCACGGCGGCTGCCCACTGCTCCTAGCTACACAGCTAGGATGGGTTAAATGCAGAGAATGAATTTTGTTGTACTTTGTATGTACAATGGCAAATAAAGTGTATTCTATTCTATTTCTTCCTTGCTTATAATTAGTCTACTTTGAAAGCAACCCCTCGTGCCTCAAAGTGTCAACAGTGAAACTGTACCATTATAGCTGAAGCTATAACGTCACTCCAAATGTAACACTTTTTTTTGGCTGATGTGCCATTTCTTCTCTCTTCCATAACCTTAAATTAATAAACATTTTTACTTTTACTGCAGACCATTTCCACATAACTTAAATACCCAGAATGTTCAGGTTAGTTAGTTTGTATGGAAATGATAAGAGGCATAATTCTCTGAAACTATAGCATAAGTATAAAATTATGGTCAGGGTCCAGGGTGTCTCCCCACCTGCCGCCCAATGACTGCTGGGATAGGCTCCGGCATCCCCGCGACCCTGCGAGCAGGATAAGCGGTTCGGATAATGGATGGATGGAGTCTTGATTGCATCTTCAAACTGCTGCGGCAGTTAACTGATTGGCATTTGGTTTGTAATTCCACTCCGAGACACTAGTCGTGATCGAGTGCCTGCCGCGTCTTATTTCTCCTGCTGTGCTTTGCAGCGTTTTGCATTATTTCCCCCCCTAGCTTATTATTTCCTCCACCTAAATTCGACCAAACCCTGCCCTATAAACCTCCTCCTGTGTCTATTCCTCACCTTAACCCAACCAAGGAAACGGCTAAACTCAAACTCTTTGTAGAGGATATACCTGAATTTAGCCGCTGGTGAACGGTCCAATCGGCGGGCTGCATCCTCGCGGGGGAGGCGGGACATGTCGGGATACGAGTTAGGGAGAAAATGCGGCTATTTTTTCGTTTTATTTTACAACGTGGGAAGCGGATGAGAAGAAAATCGTGCGGCTTGACTGGCAGTCGTTTCTACACATTCGTGTCGCGTTTATAAGGTTCACCGTGGGTTGCACTCACGCCGTTCATGTTGCCGTTGCTCAGGTTGTATATTTACGGAAGTCGCTAGCTCACAGGCTATCGGTTTAGCATCATCACGTTTCGTCCGGGACAAAGAGGTGGCCACCAGTCCTTATCTATCATCCATTGAGTGTTGTCCATTCGGGATCTAATTATCGAACGTCTACAGGAATCGTTGATTCATACGTTGCGTTAGGTAAAAGTTTTCGCAAAATAATTTGCCGTTCTCGCGTATCTGTGCAAATTGGCTCCACATTTGGGTTCGCCTCAGCAGTAATTCAGATGCTCCTTGAACCACGTATCGTCTCGCCAACACTTTGCGCTGTCCGCGTGTGTTGGAATCCCAACAGCCCACTCCAAAGTTGGCCGTCATGTCCTCAGAGTACACCATTGATATTCAGCTGACAGAGCTGGGGTTTCCTGATATTTTGAAGCCACTCGAGGCACATGTGCGAGAGCCAAGTGTTTTGGCTTCATCGTGTCCCCCTTTCTCTCACAATCACTCTACCTCCTTTCTCTCAAGCACATCTGGAGAGAAGCAGCCAGTCAAATGCAACCTTTCGGTTCCTAAAGATCGGCAGGTTACTGGTGTTGCGCAAACCAATGATATTCAGCAAGCCACAGCGGCAGCATCACCATATACAACTCAACCTCCAACACAACGCTTACAAGAGAAACAAGCTAACAGTCAGTGTTCTGTCGAGGCAGCCAAAAGCTCCGTGTTTCCGGCTAAATCATTAGCAAGTAGTCCGAACAACAGACTTGGTCACAGCACTGGACAAGGAGCCTCTGAAATTCTGCCCGGGACATCGGAAGAAAACAACGGCGGAAACAAAACCGAAAATGGAAGGACAGGTGTTGACGAACTAGAAACGAATGGCAATTCAATAGAGATATATGAGTCAGAGGAAACGGATGACAGTGAGGCGTCTGACATGGAAGAGGACGAAGAGGAGGAGGAGTCCATGGAAGAGGAAGAAGGACAAGACAATGGTATGATTTATTGTCTTTATGCATGATCAATAATCCAGGTAAGAAAGTCACATAAAGTTGAATCAGTTCATCTGAACACGTTTATTGGGAGAAATGTTTCGTCACTGATATAAGTTACCTCAGTCTCAACTGACTGCAGTTATCCCAGTCCTTATAAACAGAACAGTTGCATAACGACCTAACCAACAATCGTTTTCATATGCAAATAGGCGTGACCATTAACTAGACTTATAATGGCAACGTGTACTATTCAGAGGATTGCGGAATAGTTGCAATAGTATTAATTAGTAGTTGCACAGCATTTTAAGATGATGACAGATGTACTGTTAGTCCCCCCCCCCCACCGGTTCAGTGATAGTTTTGCCCTCCTCACATAGATGACCTCTTTGACTCCCTGTTCAAATCAGCATTCCTCCCTATCAAGGATGTGCACATCCTCATCCTTGAAGGAGTGGCCACTGGCCTGTAGATGGGTGTAGACTGTGGAGTCCTGGCCTCACATATTGGCTCTTCTGTGTTGTGCCATCCTCTTGGCCCGCCTTTGTTTAGTTTCCCCAGTGTACAAGTCACAGCAATCCCGGCGCTTAACAGCGTACACTGCATTGCTCTGTTTGTGCCTGGGGACCCGATCCTTGGACTGGGCCAATTTCCGGCATAGCGTGTTTTAGATTTTGAAAGCAACTGAGACACGATGTTTGGAAAATACACATCTCAACTCTTCCAACACTCCCGCCACATACTGAATCACCACTGGTTTAGGTTTAGACAGCTGTTGTCCTCTCTTTGATCGGCTGGTGCACTGTGGGGGCATCTTCCTGGCTTTGACAAATGCCCAGTTAGGATAACCACACTTAACCAGTGCCTGTTTAATGTGGGATTTCTCCCCTATCCCGGCTGCTATGTCGGTGGGAACGTTGTCAGCTCAGTGGTACAGCTCCCCTGATGACTCCTAGTTTGTGCTCCAGTGGATGATGAGAGTCAAACCTCAAGTACTCATCAGTATGTGTTGGTTTATGGTAAACATTAACAATCAAATGTCCCCATTACAAATTGCAATTTCCTCTATACATTTTGCACATCCTCTGTGAATAGTAAGCATTGCCAATGTAACTCAAGTCGATGGTTACGGCAATTTGCATATGAAACCCATCGTTGGTTTCGGGTCATTATGCCACTGTATTGTTTATAAGGGTGGGGATACCTTCAGTCAGCGTCGTGTATAGAGAGTCTGGTCAACTGGCTACACAGGTGCCATATTGCCTACCAACTGGTTGGCAGCCCCATGTGCACGCTATTCAAAATTGCACTCACTTCATGATCTCTCAAGCTGCACTTCCAAAGAAATAAGGGCAAACAGAGATGGGTGCCGGGTGAGGTTCTCAGGCACGGTGGGTGTGGCTATGGTGCTGTAGGCATGACAAACGCAGCGGCGGGCATGATGGAAAGGACGTGTCAAGCGGGTATATTTTGAGTGTTGTGAGTGAAGTTGAAGTCAAGTGTGAGTGAACTGGATGGTTCTGGTGATATACTAGATATACCTATAATGTGTGGATCCAGGGGGCCCACCCGGGCCGTAAATTTTTTTTCCCCAAACGACATAACAATGGAGAACACATTGGCCTAGAGGCTTCTGATTGGTTCTGACCAGGATGTTTCACTTTTCAGTCCATGATGAAGGTGATGAGATCAGGAAGAAACCCACCAGTGGTCATAACACAGTTGCGGGCACTGAGCAGGGGCCTCTGCTGCATACATGTAGATTTCAACCCAAAGAATTTACTCCAGAGACTTTAGCTTTTATCCACTACACAACTGGTGTGGTGGGTAAATTGATGATCAGTACCAGTATTACATATTTTGCAACATTCAGTAGGCTACTAGTGAATGATAATGAGCAATAATATCAGGGACACTAGAGAACTATTAGGCCTACCTGTTTCAAGGTTTAGCCAGTGCAGCGTCGGTTCTGTATCGGGGCTCTTGTCTAGTTTATCTCAGCACTACCCACACACTGCCGCGGCTCAGGCTCAGGCCTGTCACTCTGTCCATCCCATACAACAATATGACACTGTTTACATTTGCCTGATTTCTGTCAACTGTTATACACGGCTTGGATGTGCTATACAACTGATTTCCACACATCAATACCTTACAGACTCTTGGGTTGTTCTAGGGAAGTTACTTTAATGAAAAATCGTTAACACTGAAATGAACTCGCCGAGCACAAGTAGAAATAAGCTGAGGGGGACCAGCCCAGCCTGCGACTCTTCACGGTCCAAACTGCCCTCCTTTGTGCATCCTGTGGAAATCGTTGCATCATACGGCCTTGTCCCAGCCAAACGGAACAGCCCCAAGCTGCTCAACACACCAGTTCTCCTTCAGCTGCTACAAATCGGCAAGAAATGGGCCGAAAACGCAGGAAAAATCATTGAAACATCATGGTGACAGAGCCAGACGTTGGTAGACAACATGGCGCCCGTCAAGCACGTGACAGGCTCTCAGCCAATCACAGCGCATGTTGCAAAGATTAGAGGATGGCCAGACTCTCTTGATACATGGCGTTGCCTGTAGTCAGTTGAGACTGAAGAGGTCACTTAGATGAGTGATGAAAAGTTTCTCCCTATAAATGTTGTGTCCAGATGAACTGATTCAACTTTCTGTGATACATTGGTGTTTATTTGTTTTTAAAGTGTGACCCATTACAATCTTGATTTAAGCATATATGTTTTGCTCTTAATTTAGTCTTTTTTTTATAATTAACAGCACATTTTGGTTTTTCCTCTTCTCCTTGTTCCAGAGCCCAGATCTTCAGGAGATTACTGCTGTGATGTTTGTGACCTTCGGCTACCCTCCAACAGAAAGCTGCAAGATCATATGAATCTCCACACAGGAGCACGGCCATACTTCTGTGTTGAATGTGGCAAACGTTTTTGCCAGATGAGCACCTACCGTGCCCATCTTCGCACACATTCTCAATCCAAAGTGAATACATTCCACTGTCGCATATGCCGGAGGCAGTTTGAGTCAGAGGGAGGATTGAAGGGTCACCTTTCAACCACTCATTTTGAGAACAAGTTTTATGAATGTGACCTGTGCAAGCGTATCTATACCAACCTGAGACGGTGTCAACAGCATGTAGAGTGGCACAAACGCTCTCTAGCAAACTTTCAATGTGAGAATTGTGGTCGCATTTTCTCCCAAGCAAATTACCTTGCACGGCACATGAAAAAAAAAAAGTGCAGATGCCCTATAAACAATACGAAAGCACATAAAAAAAAGCGCAAGCGCAACTACAGTTGCACAGATTGTCCAAGGAACTTTGCTGGCAAAAACTCTCTCCTGAAACATAGTTTCTCTCATCTAGGTTTGCTACCATACACGTGTATACAGTGCCACTGCCACTTCCGCCTGGCAAGGCTCTACTGGAAACACAAGTGTGAACCCCAGTGTATTCACTGTGTTGCCTGTCTCAGAGATTTTCACAGCAAGATGGACTTCGAGATGCACAAAAAGGATACGGGCTGCTGGGGGCATCAGGAACCTGAAGGCAATAAGATTCGCTGTTTGGAGTGTGGTCAAATTTTTGCCACTAAAGAACAGCTAAAAAGTCATGCTGGTGCTCACCAGAGGGTACTATCCTGTGCCGAGTGTGGAAAGGGGTTTCGGTCAGCATTGCTGTTGATGTCTCACATGGGTGGTCATGTGGGCCATAGACCCTGCCTTTGTCAGAACTGTGGACTGGGTTTTCCCCACCAGCAGGGCTATGATAGTCACCTCAAGACTTGTGGAAAAATACCTGCCCCTGTGGTGAGTATTTGGCCTTTTGTGGGATTTGAATTTGTTTTTAGAAATGCTTTTTTGTTGTTTGTTTATCTGGCAACCTCTTTCTGTATCTATGTGGATTATGTATGTGTATCCAAAGGAGTTGAATCAAGTGCAGCTGGATTTATACCAAGTCCAGCTGCACTTGATTCAACTCCTTTGGATAACCATGACCTGGATGAATGAGAACATTCACAGACATTATGTATGTGTGTATGTGACTAACTACTGTGGGGTGTTTTTGTCTTTTTATAGACTGCTCTCAAGAAACGGGCCTCCAACAGCTCTCAACCTGCTGTGAAACCTACACCTCTGCTTGTTGAAAAACTTCCACTTCCAGCAACAGCCCCTACGAATGCATCAAATCTAGCATGTACTGCTATCACAGTCCATACTGATGTCCCTGCAGCACCAGTGAAGGACCTGATCAGTCACGAACATGTGACTGAAGGCATGTCTGGTGGGTCTGGACCTGAAGATGATAAGAATCACTGTTTGGAGTGTGGTCAAAGGTTTGCCACTCCAGAACAGCTACAAAGTCATGCTAGTGTTCACCAGGCGGTACTATCCTGTGCCGAGTGTGGAAAGGGGTTTCGGTCAGCATCGCTGTTGATGTCTCACATGGGTGGTCATGTGGGCCAGAGACCCTGCCTTTGTCAGAACTGTGGACTGGGTTTTTCCCACCAGAAGGGCTATGATAATCACCTCAAGACTTGTGGAGAAATACCTGCCTCTGTGGTGAGTTTTTGGCCATTTGTGGGATTTCAATTTTTTTAAAATTTATTTTTAGAAATACTGGCTTTTGATTGTTTCTCTGGTAATTTCTTTCTGCATCTATGTGGATTATGTATGTGTCTGTGAATGAGGTGATGAATGCTGTGAGTTGTTATTGTTTTGTCCTTTTATAGAGTGCTCTCAAACATTGGACCTCAAACAGCTCTCAACCACCTGTGAAACCTACACTTCTGCTCATTGAAAAACTTCGACTTCCAGCAACAGTCCCTATAAATGCATCAAATCTAGCACATACTGCAGTCACAGTCCATACTGATGTCACAAACATCCCTGCAGCACCAGAAAGGAACCTGATCAGTCAAGGACATGTGACAGAAGGCATGTCTGGTGGGCCTGGACCTGAAGACAATAAGAATCGCTGTTTGGAGTGTGGTCAAAGTTTTACCTCTCCAGAACAGCTACAAAGTCATGCTAGTGTTCACCAGATGGTACTATCCTGTGCCGAGTGTGGAAAGGGGTTTCGGTCAGCATCACTGTTGATGTCTCACATGGGTGGTCATGTGGGCCAGAGACCCCGCCTTTGTCACAACTGTGGACTGGGTTTTGCCCAACAGCAGGGCTATGATAATCACCTCAAGACTTGTGGACAAATACCTGCTTCTGTGGTGAGTTTTTAGCCTTTTGTTTCTCTGGCAAACTCTTGCTGCATCTATGTGTGATTATGTATGTGTCTATGTGAACGAGTTGATAAATACTGTGAGGTGTTATTTTGTCCTTTTATAGAGTGCTCTCAAGAAACGTTGGGCCTCAAACAGCTCTCCTCCACCTATGAAATCTACACTTCAGCCTGTTGAAAAACTTCAACTTCCAACAACAGCCTCTATGAATGCATCAAGTCTAGCACATACTACAGTCAAAGTCCATACTGATGTCACAAACATCCCTGCAGCACCAGTGAAGGAACTGATCAGTCAGGGACATGTGACAGAAGGCATGTCTGGAGGGTCTGGTCAATCAGAGGGGGTGTTTCAGCTAACCCATGATAAACTGCCTCCTCCAGCATTAAACCTTGTCTTATTTGTTCCTGTCCCATCTACAGTCCCCCAAACACTGCCTGCTGTAGATGTTCTGGTCAAACCCCCTGTGGCTCTCCCACTTGCTCCAAAAGCTGAACCAACATTTGATCTTCATGAGGCTGCGTCATGTGTTGGTGTGAATTCTGTTTCAGGGGCACAGCTACATATAGATTCCCCTCTGGATTTGGTATCAGCCAGGAAACAGGATCCAGTCAGCGTGGTACCATTGGATTTGTCCAAAAAATTCATCTCTCCCTTGCCCTCCTTTACCCAGGCACCTTCTGTTAAAATAGAGCCAGAAGACCCCACATTCTCAGAAGAGGTAGAGACAGAGACATTCCCAAGAACTGATTGTGTGGAACAAAATATAAAAAGTTCGGAGACTATGCCAGAGAGCGATAGGCAGACTGCAGCAAAGCAGCTGAAACCAATGGAATTTAGTACATCTCCCGGTCTAATAGTTGACATTAAGAAAGAGCTTGACTCTCCTGGTCTTGATTTTCACATGGTGTCCTCTGAGTCCTGCCTGCTGACAGTAGAAAGCCCAGCGAAGGAAATCAAGATGGAGGTTGATGAGTGAAGCCCGGCCTATACCAAGTCTAAACTGCTGGCCAGACCTTAATCAAAATTAAAAGAGCCATATCAGTGTGAAGGAGAAGATGCGTAGATGGTGAGGGAAGGTGAAGACTTGTTGGGGGAGAATAAAGCTCATCAGTGTGTCATCTATAATCAAACTTCTGTTCTGGAGGATATACATAATACCGTATTTTTAGCATGCGTTTGCATACTATCTTTTGTGCATACTGTGGCCACGTTCATCTAAAATGATTAGTAGAAAAGATAAATAGTACTGTACATATTTATTTCTAATCAGTGTATGAACTAATGGACTGTTTCTGTATTGAGGAATTTTGACATCTTAAAAAAGAAAAAAGGCCAGTTTTATGATTTGTCAGGTGAAATGATGACATTAGATTTACAACTGGTTAGACTGTTTTTGTTTATTCCATTAGTGGTTTTTTTTTGTTTTTTGTTATTCCACAGAGCACCCTATTGGAACAGAAAGTTGAGAGATGGTGTCCCACGTGGTCCCATCTGTAGCTGTTTCAGAGTTTTTCTTTCTTTCTTTTTTTTACTCACACGGATTAAAATTTAATTAATTGAATTTACAGTCTGGGATGATGTGGACCCCCATATGCAAGCTAACCACCACAGATGTAATTATTTTCATGTTTTTTTTTTTGATATACTGTATTGATCCCCGTAGGGAAGTTGCACTGCATTTAACCCATCCAAGCTGTGTAGCGAGGAGCAGTGGACAGCCGCCGTGCAGCTCTAGGTAGCATAGTACTAATGCAAATAATAATATAATTAATAACAAACCCTATGCAATAAGACAAAGATGGAGCTTTCACATCTTGACATATTTTTCATCCAAATTTGTATGTCCAAAGTTTTGTGTGGTCATGCAATCTATTTGTTATTGGAGCCTTTATGTTGTGTGGACCATCACTTATGTATATATAGCACAAAATGTGTTTTCAGTAATGAAAATGAGAGGGTTTGGGTGTTTTATGTTGTGTTATCAGGGGTTGTAACTTGCATCTTTATTGCTGTGGAGATTTTGCATTTTTTTGTGTGTATACAATTGGTAACATACTCGGTTTACAAAACGGCAGCCCCTTTTTAGTTTTGATGCTGTTTTGCTTTTGTTTTCTAGGATAGGCTACAGCTACTATGTCCTTCTGCTTTTTCTTAGGGGAAAGAATATAATTTATACTTGCTGGTGTAATTATTGATACTTGGTACTTTTTTTTTTGTCCCTCCTTTCTAAAATGGTTCAATGGGTATGCAAGGTGTGGGTGTTTTGGAGTATACTGCGGTTAAGTTTTCTTTTGGATATTGATTTGATATTCATCCACCCGCTCTATTAAACACTCTAACCATTTGACTTTATGATGTCAAATATGTTATCAAAGATGCTGATTTATACTCTTCACACACCACAAAGCTTGGTTTGGGGGATATACTATATTTCACTGATTTGATATGTATTTTCCAGGCTTGCAAATGTGTAAACACCTACCTGACCACCCTCCACACTGCTGTCAAACATGGCCTGGAAAACACATACTAAATTTACACATACCACAAGACATTTTTTCAATATAAATGTGTATTTTCATGCCATACCAGGTCTTAATGAACTACCTCACCATTATATGAAGTGATGTGAAACCAAGTGTCGAGTACACACAGGAATGTACTGCACATACCACAAGGCTTGTTTTAGGCAAAGTACTTTTTCAGGGGATTTTATATTGATTTATTTAGACCTTCTATTCTGAGCAATTCTTGCCAGAATATATACTGCACAAACTTGAATGTTCTGCGCATAACCCAGCGGTTGTGTTTTAAAACATGGCAAGACGTTAGGTAACTTAGTTTGTTGTATTTATTTTAACTGTGGAAAGTCTTTTTTTGGAGGTTGTCAGAACTGTAAAGCAGCAGTCAGGAAACCATCTTTCACAGGTGTCCCATTGGGTCGATACATAAAGAGAGAAGGCCACTAGTATATTGTCAGTTTTTGGTGAAAATATTACTTAAGACACTTGGACTGTGCACAGTGTGCTTGTGCACGTAGTTTTGTGTAGACATGCATTTGCTGTGTACATGTGTATACAGTGTGATGTGATAAAAGGCTATGGTAATATTTACCCAGTCAATTACTGTCGATTTTGTCCCTGCTGTTCTTAGCACATCTTTCAGTCCACGGGTAGAACAGTACTCTTGTGGTTTTACACTTAGAAAACAAGTATAGATGCATATTTTCAGTGGTTATTAAGTGCCTAAAACATGCCTTGTGGTATGTGGAGAATATTCATCTATGTGCTGCATGTGTGAGTGGAGACATACAGATACCTCGGCACCACAATTGACCACAAACTCGCCTTCAGACCTAATAGAGAAATCATCTTCTCCAAATGTCAGCGACGCCTCTTCTGTCTGAGGAAACTCCGGGTTACACCGATCACTTCTACGAGCTTTCTGCTGGTGCTTCGTTGAATCCATCGCTACCTTCAACATAACAGCCTGGTTTGGTGCTTTGAGCAACGTCCACCTTGATCCTCTCAACAAAATCATCAGCATGAGCAGCAGAATCACTGGACAGGACCTAGAACCTCTAAGCAGCATCTACAGCAGACGGTTGAAAGGAAAGGACTACAAATAGCCTTGGACACCACACACATACTACACAACCAATACAGCCTGCAATGCCAATACCTGCAGGCCGCAGATAAAGGTCACCCCTGTTCAAGACCAAGCTTTGTGCTCACTTCCATTAGACTTATTATATGAATGCCTGAGCTATCTCGGGGCTTGACCTCCTCATTCATGTGTTTATTACTATTTATCTATGGACATTTCCGACCATACCCAACATATTAGTGGACGTCCTAAACTGTTGTCAAGTTGCACTGATATGTTGTCTACTTTGTTTTTGTCATCTGTCCGGTTATGGGTTGTGTATGCACTGACACTTTCACACAAATGAAATTCCTAAACAATAAAAGTTGTTTTGACTTATGACTTTTGAGTTTAACATAAAAACACCGGATAGTACTTAACCTACAACAAGCCTTGTGGTATGTGCAGTACATTCCTTTGCGTACTTTGCACTCGTTTCACATCGTCTCATATAATGGTGAGGTAGTTTAATAGAATTATAAATGTATAATGGTACACACACATTGCTTCACACACACACAAATATATATATATATAAAATCCAGTGAGTCAAGTAAATTCTTTATTGGACAGCACAAGCCTGCTTCATGCCATAATCATCAGCTTGTACTGTCTCGTAAAAAATTTACTTGACTCACTGGATATTATTTTGTTCCTTATGTGTTGAGCACTTTCCTACCGTTGAGTGTTTCTTCTAACAAAGTTATATATATATATATAACGTATATATAACGTATATATATAGTAATGTAATATATAATCCAGTGAGTCAAGCATGATGAGTTGACAGCTGATGATTGACAGCTGATGGAGTGCGCGACGCACGAAATATGTATTACATTTTTTCTTCTTCCCTGCATCTGTATTGATATTCCGCTCTTCATTAGTTGAGCACTTCTATCAACACCATTGACGGTTTCGGGGGGGAAAACCGCTATATATATATGTGTGTGTGTGTGTGTGTGTGTGTGTGTGTGTGTGTGTGTGTGTGTGTGTGTGTGTATATATATATATATATATGTGTGTGTGTGTATATATATATATATACCATGTGTGTGTGCGTGTGTGTAAAATTAGTGATGTGTTTTCCAGACTACTTTTGACTGCATTGTGGGTGGTGATCAGGTAGGTATTTTATACCCCCCCCCCCCACCAAGCTTTGTTTATTCGATATCATCAAGTCGATTGGGAAAAGCGCTTTTAAATATACCGACTGGCTGAATATCCAAAAGAAAACTTTATCGCAGTTTTCGGGTATTGCATATTTATTTCATTTGGACCGGTTTATATGCCCTGTCAAATCTCCACTCATACTGTTAGAATAAGGTTATGGAGTCACCGATAAGCTGGTGAGTACTGCGTTGTGAGAACGGGGAACAAAGAGCAGGACGTGTTTTACGGTCGCGCAGCGCTCGCGGACGTGTACGAAACAAACCCCGTGACAGAGGGGAAGGGTCTTCCCAGCTGGATATATATTTCCGTAGTATAAACACACATCGGCGTCCCGTTGTCAACCGATCGATCGGTTACCGTTGAGGGGAGACATTTGGGAAAGGACTTGTATTTTTTTCCACGCAAGCGGGACGAGGTCTTGACCATGTATAGACAAAAGACTCGAAGTCACGTGGTTAAAAGCCCCGGAAACACATCGTCCGCTAGATGACGATGTGTGTTAATATGTAACTATTTTTGTTTTTGTTTTGTTTTACTGTACGGCGGGGTTATGGGGGAAAGGACAAGGCTTATGCGATATTTCACTCAGCTTTACATATGCTGCCAGCGCCATGTCTAAAGGTCCCACCGCTGACACATAGAGCCTCTATTTAACGCCATTACTGACCACGCGTGTTTTACTTCATGGACAAAGAAAAGTCCGCTGACAGTGTAAGTAGGCTAGTCCTATACGTTTTCTAGACCACGGTCATTTCAGACATTCTTGTGTTAGAGATGTCTTTACTTTAAGCTAAGGCTAGCTTACAGCGTTGTCGCAACGACAAGCTGTCCCGTATCGGCCTATAAAGCTCAGGCAAGCCACGTTGATAACCCGTATGCAGCGTATATGCAGTCTATTATACATATTCTCTATGCCTCATTGCAGCATGGTCAGTGTTCTTGGCTGGAGATGCAGCAGTTTATTGGCGACCTTATCATATCTGGAAACGCCTCCAGTCAGTCAGTAAAGGAGCAGCAAGATGTACTTCACGCTGCATGGGGGATGACGGGAGGAGAAGCTTTGGGGCTCAAAGGCGCTCAACTCGAACCCCTGCACCAACTAGGACGAGGTCAGGACAAACCTGAAACAAGCCACAACCGACAGATTCTGTCTGGGGCAGCAGGAAGGCGTGTAGAAGTCAGGGATAGACAAGAGGTTGAGTGTGAGTAACACATTTTCTTACTCCAGATTGATTTGCAGGTGATTTCATTGATTCGTGGCTTCTGTTGACTGAGAAAACTAGGGTAGCACACGTTTCATTGCAACCTTTTCTTTTCTACTCATAGATGAGCTTCACGGCTGCACTTGCCCTGGCTGCCCATTTTCCACCCCTCCTCCTTCCTTCGAGACTTTAAAACCCAAGAAATCTGCACCCTCACTGCCACGGTCAGACACAATATACCACCCCAAAGACTTCAGCAGTACTCCTCTCATGAACCTGAGCCAGTTCCTACCAAGAGATGACAGTACTGAACCCGGCAGCACCACCACATCTCACGTAGAGCACAGGTCAACCGGCTCGTCCCTGAGGGAGAATAAAGAGACTAGTGGGCAGAGTTCTAGTTTAGCTTCAGACCAGAGCTCTGCTAGTCCTCCATCCCAAGGTTCCTCACTGTCCCACTTCCATATGTTTCCCTGTTTGTGTTGCCACCGTAGCCTGCAGACCTGTGCACAGATATTGAGACACAAGGAAGGAGCAGAATCTTCCTTTCCTCATGGCCACAGCCATCCCCATCATCATTTCCATCACCATTGCACATTTGCGGCTTGCCTGCCCTGCCCTCCACTAGCCCACTCACATACCCACTCCGGACAGCTCTCCGGCCCGTTTCCATGTCTGTCGTGCCAGCATTCCTTTCCCACCTGCGCTCAGCTCTGCCACCCACAGCCCGGCCAGTCTCACACTCGGCAGCAAGAGAAGGGAGATAGGACTGCCATGACCTCATCTTTGCTACACCCATGTATGCACTGCACTGCCTCCTTTCCCAGGCCGTCACAGTTGCTGCAACATCAGCGCTCTGTCCATTCCCACAAACCAGCTGGATTCATCTGCACAGAGTGTGGCAGGGCCTTCAATTCACACAGCAACCTCCGCATCCACCTCAATGTACACAGCGGTGCCCGGCCCTACTCTTGCACTGACTGTGGAAAGAGTTTCAGCCAGTCAGGGGCTCTGAAGATCCACAGGCGGATTCACACGGGAGAAAGGCCTTACTCCTGTGCATTCTGTGGGAGGGGGTTCCCCCATTTGGCAGGGGTCAGGGCCCACCAGAGGACCCACACGGGAGAGAAGCCATACCTCTGTAACCACTGTGGGAAAAGTTTTACCCAATCAGGGGCTCTGAAGATCCATACCCGCATCCACACCGGGGAAAGGCCCTTCATCTGTAGTCTTTGTGATAAGGGCTTTTCCAACCGCTCCGGGATCCGCTTTCACTACCGGACAGTTCACGGGCTGACCCCAGAACCTGGAGGAGGAGTTAGAGCCGGGGTTTCATATCAAGGACTCGCAGGACCTGCATCAACCGCTGGTCGTCCGAAGAAGGATCTGTCAGCTAACATGGGATTAAATACATGCAGTAGCCCCGAGAGCGAGTCGTCTGCAGCTTTGAGTTCCAGAGGTCCTCTTGACCCAAATGCAGCTCCCTTGGGGCCTGATGATAAGTCCCAGGCTGAGAGAGCGAGCCCAGACAGTAACAAGGTGAGGCTGCTGTATACATGTGAGGACTGTGGCCTGCACTTTAAAGATGCTCTGTCCAGGAACAGACACCAGGCTGCGGCTCACTACTCTGAGGACGGGGAAGAGGGGGACACTCATGAAGGGGCAAAGGATGATGGCTGAGGCACAAATTGATTTTGTTGAGGGAGATAAGAGGAAATGACACAAACCCCTTACATTAGAATGAATTCATTTTTAAAATACAGTTTTGTAAATGTATAACGTAAAACACATTCATAACTTTAATGTTACTCTTCTGCAGTTGTAAAACTATTATTTGCTACGTATTCTAATTTGTGACGCCGTGGATTTTAAAGGGCAAATGAAATTTATGTGCCGCTCTTATGTTTTGAGGAATGAAAGATAGCTTTTGCATAGCTTAATATACATTGATGGCTGTTGATTATCTGTATAGATTTGTGTTGCAAGTTTTTAGCACCTTACGATTGTTGACAAATCTCACATTATTTCTGCGTTCTGTATTCTTTCTTCCCTTGGTAGGTGTTAATGGTACAGATGGTTGGTAGGCATTTTTGAATATTTGTGCAGATTCATCTCTGCTACGTGTTTTCAAAGTATTCTCAAATAACCTTATACATCTCTTTAGTCCACCACAGTCGCATTTGACGAAACAGCCTTGCACACCTCGGGTAAAAAAAAAGAAAAGTGGCTGTACTGTGCCTTATCCAGAATTTGAACAAGGAAAGTGGGCACACTTTCCGAAATGCACGATAAAAGAGAGGCGTAAGAACAAGCAATGACATAAATATGTAGTATGGCACTTAATATGGTATTTTTCTCTAATTTGGCAGTTTTTATGCCTCGGTTTTTGAAGCACAGTTTGCAAACCAAATTTGAGACCTATTTTAGGGTCCCCTCACAATAGTCACTATAAAATAGTAAACTAAAATAAGTCTGGTATAGTCTCACATGTAAGTTGTAGCGATATTGTATAATTCTGATTAAGCGAAGGATAAAAGGGGTGCTTTGAGAATATATAGGTGGGGTTTAAAGATTTATAATCAAAGTTAATTTTTACTGTTTTTCTTGATTTATCACTTATTTACTTCTCAATGAAAAGATTGATGTGCTTTGTTGAAAAAAAAAATTCTCAGGCACTGTCAACCCTGAAAGTTTGGACCACATGGATCAATTGGAGGAAGCTCCAACTGACTAACCTGAATTTGGGATTTATGCAATGCTTTTGAAACAGTACAGTGGTAAAAGAAAAGAAAAGGGAATGCTTCTTGTACCATTACCCCATTGATCTGCTCCAAATTACTTTCAAATAACTCAGTCATGGAAAAGGATTCTGGGGCGTCGTGCTGGCTTGGTTAAAATGTTATCTCGCAGTGAGGTGGTCCTGAGTTCAATTCTAGCCCATCTATGTGAGGTTTGCATGCTTTCCCTGGTTATGCGAGTTTCCTCCCCAACAGTCCAAAGATGATGAAGTGTGTCAGGTGAAGTCTATAGATTGCTCATAGGTGTGAGTGACTCGTGTGTGTATTTGGGGACCGAGATGGACTGGTTGGTGCCCAGTGCCTACTGGCGTAGGCTCCCATCCCTCTGCAACCTTGAATTGGATTAAGCAGATACAGTAAATGAATGGCTATTAAAATATTTTCTGTAATGGACCGAGACATTTGATGATATCCTCAAGGTTAATACACAACCCCTATGTCAAAAACACAACAAGGCCCCTTAGCAGGTTTTTGTGATAGTATATTTGATCTCAAAATGAATATTTTTCTCTGAGTTTGACTTCTTCCACGGGGAGGTGAAAGCACATTATCAGCGTCGGAAAAAGTGCCCCTGCAGCTGGCAGGAATTCAGTCTCTTGCTCAAGGACACTTTGGAAGTTGAACCCAGGCCTTGTTTTGAAGGCCTTGTGTTTGAAGGACGGTCTCCTGAATTGTTTTCGCCACTCTTGCTTTTCTGGCTTCTGTTGTTGAAGGTGTTTTTTTGTGATTATGAGGAACAATGATTAGAAATGTCATCTGAACGTTTGTGGCTCATAAGAGCCATCTGCTGGGCTGATACACAAACATAGAAAAATACATTATTATTATTTTCTTTAACATTTCCTGTTCTTGAAAAATAAAGTTAAACACTAGTTATTATTGATCTGACCTGCCAACTGTATGTTGTAGAGGTAACATGTTAATGATGGTGATAAATATTCAATGCATTATGTATTTCTTTACAGTGTTTTGAGTCTCTCCAATTATATTATGCTGAAGTATAGAGTGCTGAATTGTTAAACTTTGTGAAAGTGCATACTGCAATTTAACACTAACATTTCATCCATAAATAATATTTCAGACATTACTATCTGTCTTTGTGCACCATTGAATATTTCAAAGCAAATTGTACCACAATTGCAAGACCTACAGGGAGATATTCATGGCTCCGAGGTCATTGTGTGCCCTCATTTATGGAAGGCATCCCAACACAAGTTCTCAACAGTAAGAACCCCCCAGTATTGGAATACCACCTCAGTCAGCACTAGTATAGTTTGGATAACACTGTCTCAGTTTAGTGTCCACTTAAGACCATACTAAAAGCTGCTCTGGTGCAAACAGTCTAACTTAAGAGGGTCTTTTTCTCTCCCTGTTCGAGTTCACTGCACTCAGAATGGCTCCTCGTATGTGTGCTGCTGTAGTAAAACAGCAGAGGACTGGGGCTTGGCATAAATCACACTGACGGGCCGTGGGCCGTTGGCATGAAGTGATGGGGTGCAGTAGCCGTTGAGCAACACTCTGTTTGAGGGACAGTCGTACTGAGCATGGCTGGATGGTGTCCTTGCGCCAGCACTGGGAGCTGGCGTGGGAAGGCCGTGTGTATTGTCATGCACAGCCACTGGAGGGCTTGGCAGGTGGGACTCAAGGGGCTGCTCAGTGAATGGCGTGGCATACTCTGGCTCAGGGGGAAGGGGCTCAGCATACTCGGGCAAGTTGCTAGGGGTGTCATAATGACTGAAGGTGAAAGGGGTGGTGTAGCCCTCCTCTGGGGTGGGCCGAAATGTTGATCCCATCTTCGTTGACGTGGCCGTCATGCCAGGCTCAGCATAGTCTGGAGTGATAAATGGTCAAAACACAAATAACATTGAAATTATTTCATCACTGGTGCAGTGGCAGCTTTCACTGGTGTGGTAAGTATATGAAATAGCTGCATTGAATATCACCCCATTAACTCACTGAAGCAAAAATGCAAAAATGAAGTCTTTGTTTCTCATGGTCTAATGTCAAGGACATGCCTTCTCAATAGCCAGTCTCATACCGGGACAACGTTGAACGCCTGCACAAGATGACTGATCACCAACAATGTAGTCTCTAATGACAGGAATGGGGGCTGACAGCAGAGCTCTCAGTCAGGCTGAGTGGAACCCTACCGCCACCCAGATATGAGAGGGTGGGTAGTTTGGGGGCCTTAGACTCTACCCAAGATCACACAGGAAGCCTCAGAGAGGGAGCTATTTTCATTAGACAGGCTTTAGTGAGGGCTCTGATTGTCTTCGCCATTGACCCTCTGTCCTGTTTATCACTGGACCTCTCAGTGAAGGGCCCCTTTGCTGGGGAAGTGATGGGGTGGGGGGTGGGGCAGAGTAGGCTGGGTGCCCTTTATCGAGCTCCAATTAAAGGGTCTCTTTCAGAGAGGTTCTGTGGACCAAAGAAAGGAATGTTTATACTACAACTGGGTGATGGGCTGAGCCAGGGGAAAGAATGGACAGCCCATGGAGAAAGCTGTTTGCCTGTCAGAGTTGGTCTGAGCTCCTGAAACTGGCCAGTCAAGCCCAAGGACGGGAGGGGAGCAGAGTTTGAAGACTTATTGGACAGTCATGCTAACACGGCAGCCGTAGGCCTCTTACAGTTTTGCGGTGTGACTATCTTTCAGGCTTAAGTACCACAGAGAATTGATACACCATATTCAACAAACGGCAAAAAGATGACACCGCGTGACAACTTGCTGAAAAGCCACGGTGGTTGGTTTCTTTCTGTGATGTTGTGTACTCCTTAATTTTTCAATTGTACTGTGCTGAAAAGCCCAATTGTGAATTCTTACCATTGAGAGGGGAGTTGGGTAGAGCATCATGGACACCCCGCTCCAGAGGGTAGGAGATAAGCTCTGTCTGTGAGCAGGGGGTGCTCTTCCCCTGGAGACTCTCACAACCTGCTGGATGGGCGGACAGAAGGACGGATGGACGGACACACACACCACACACACACACACACACACACACACACACACACAGAGTCAATGACTTCCTAAGAGAAGTATGGAGAATGTTGTAAACAGGGGCCTTTATTTACCTTTGGCTAGTGAGTAATTCTTCATTTGCTCATCCTTTTTCCTAAAAGGAGAATGGTTGAAAGAAGGAGAATGGTTGAAAGTATTAGCAAACACCACTAATCTTTTGCATTTTCACGTACACTTTTGTTAGTAACCAGTGCGTGAATAAAGGAATGAGTTTCAACCCGATGTTGGTACATTATTTAACGTATTTTAATAATCCGTGCTAGGTGTAGGGTATGCAACTATTCTGAGTATAGTCGTATATGATTGGGTTAGTATCAGGCAAGCGTCCTCCATTGTAGCCAATCAGAGTGAGGCTCTCCAACACACCGGGGGGGGGGGGGCTTTGCGGCTATGTGTGGGTCGCTGAACAAGATGTTTTTTTTAATAGAAAAAATACGAAATCTAGAGAGACAGACCCGTACTGTACGTGGAGTGAATGTGTTGCCGTCTACAAGAATCCTTTGGGACGGATTCGTGTTTCCTGGGGTGCGTCGGAGAAGGTATCCTGCTAGGAGGCGGCGAGTGACCACCAGCTAGCATGATTCCCCCGACTAGCAGTGGAGTGTTTGAAATGGTCATGGATTGAGGACATTGGAAGTCAGTGCTTCGTCGGTGCCGTGAGTTTCAGAGGAACCTTTTTCATTGTTGTAGTGTGCATGAGGCACGAAGAGGATCGTAGACAGACATTCGTGCATGAGGCTCTCTCCAGCACTAGCTTAGTACCGTACTGGATTAGCCTATAGTGCTGTAAACTACTAATAAAACACGTTAGTCCCTAGCTAACGGGTCTGACCCTTTAGCCGAGCGGTTAGTGATGTCGCCTTGTGGTGCAGTACACCCCGTATCGAATCCCGCACCGGGTGAGAAAATAGCTCGGTTACATTGGTGGCAGCGGTGGGATCCGGAAGTGTGCAGATCCTCAGAAGTCTCTTCGGAGCGCGGGAATAACAAAGCGGCGAGGGCGCGCTTCCGGGGAGGGTGACGACTGTAAACTACTAATAATACACGTTAGCTCCTAGCTAACGGGTCTGACCCTTTAGCTGAGCGGTTAGCGATGTCGCCTTGTGGTGCAGTACACCCCGTATCGAATCTCGCACCGGGCAAGAAAGTAACCGGTTACAGTGCTGTAACGATCATGGATGAGTAGGCTCGGTAGCCCTTGGCTAGCGGGTCGGACCCTTTAGTGGACTGGTTAGCGTTGTCGCCCGCGGTGCGGGAAATGCGGGTTCGCGTCCCGGCTGTGGAGACGGTCCGGCCGGGCTGCCCCCCTGATTCGCCGCGAACCCGTATCTCCCGTACCGCGGACGACAACGTTAACCAGTCGACCAAAGGGTCCGACCCGCTAGTTAAGGGCTAACGTGTCTTACTTTTTCGTGTACGTTACAGTACTAACCGTTAGTCTATTTGTCAGTGAAGCTAGCTAGCTCACTGGTCGTAGTGGCTCGTTAGTTCTTAATGCTGGGACTGCGCGCGTTCGGATGAACTGCTGGATGCTGAGAAGAGGACTCGGAGGACAGTCGTGTTTTTTTAGTTGTGTCAGACGGAAGATTGCTTGCCTGAGAAAAAGTTATTTCAAGAACAGTGTGAACATTGAACGCATTGCTGTTGGCGCAATCGCACTTCTACAGTGAGTCACGTAGACTACACGCATGTCATGTGGTTTGCCCTGCCGTACAGGCGTCTCTCCAGTGGCTCATCTCGTGTGCCCAGGATTCATCAGTCTGGTATTTGTGTCAATTTCGTTATTACTCATTACTAGACTGTGTTAAAAAACGTACTGAACTGTTTATGTTTGAACCTTCATTGGTTTTGATACTCAACATTTAGAGTGAGTTTCTCATTTGAGGTTGTGTTGATATTGTGTATACCAAGAGATAATGTGTATACAAAGAAAGTCAAACTTATGTTTTTTTGCATTTTATTTTTTTGCTATTATCAGCCTATAGTATTACATTCAATTAATACTAAGCTGTTGTTGCCTGTTGATTCATCTTTACTGTGTTTGGACTTTAGGGTTTATTACAATACTTACCTGAGGGTTGATAAGTATTTTGGAGTTGTGTATTTACCTTGGAGTAGGGGCGTCTCAACTGTCCTGTTAGTTCTGGGGAAGGAGGGTTATGCTGAGTTGGATCCATAACACAGCATACACGCTACATGTCAGGGGCCGCCGTGTCAAATACCTTAGCGTGAAGCCCACCTCACGATAGGGTGTAACGTAATAACCACTCTGTTCAGTAGGATAGGCATCCACATACTTACCCACGTAGGTGCTGAGACTAAATGCATTGGGAATGGGGACCCAGATCCCTTCATTAACCTAATCTTTCAAGGTAAATAAGTACTATTACTACCCCTACAAGGCGTGGCTTATTATGCCCGCTACATATGTAAATAACAGCGCACAGTAGTGATGGTGTTAAGTACCTTCTTTTCCACCAAACTCCAGCCAACAGACAACCGACGCACGTTATCATTCCCAGGACCACACCCACCCCGACGATTACCGGCTGACTGGAGCCTGGAAGGGCATTAGTGGGACAAGAGTGGAGAAAAAAAGAGGAACTGTTTGAGTAAATAGTGTGAGTAATGCACTTTACTGCAATGCACACAATGAGACATTTCGACTCTCAGAATTCACGCATCATGTGCGTAAGTTGCAGTCGGGGCTATCAGGAACTTACTTGTGTCTTTCACAAAGACCAGCCCGTCTGTGGGAACTGGGTCGGAGCTTTCTGTGCCGATGTTAACTTTGAGGGGAGGAGATTCTGTAGAACCAGATGTACGACGATCACAAAATGAAAAACAGGGATCATACGATGCCAGATAGAGAAGTTTACTGAAACTCACGCTCACTTGGTGAACGGGACCTGGGTGTTATTCTGGCAACAGGACAGCCCCGGAGCTGGACCTGAACTGAAGCTCTGCCGTGCCAGCTCAGTGGCTGCAGCCGCACGAACCGAGCCACCACAGGAGGGAACAGGCTGTTAAGAACACTCAGGTGGCCATCTGAGTGGGCTTCAAACACCTATAAACAATTAATGGCAAGTTAATCATTCACAAAAGACACTGTCCTGAACTAATAAAAGGCACTTCTCCGTTGTGAAACTGACTCCGGACTGTTGTGCCCTTATTGAAATAAATCATCAATCCACAGCAGTGAAAATGCATACCTTTTTTTCTTTACTGAGCGCACCTTTGTAAACCTTCCAGTTCTTTCTGTCTTTGCTGAAGCGAAGACTGTAGGACTCTACGTAGAACTCATGCGATCCCGTTGTAATTATTCCTACAAATAGACAGCGTGTCGTTTTCAGTGCAAAACTCTGAATACCCTTTTTAATGCCATGATACCAGCCATTCTAGCAGAATAAAACCATATCTGATGGAATTGTCAGGGATCAGGCACACTTTATTTGTCATTTTATTTCATGTACTTGCGTACATGAAATGAAATGAAACATTGTTTCCCCCAGCCCACAGCAGTGCAACACCAAGACAAAAACACATATCCAAATATTACAAGAACTACAAGAACACACATCCAAACTAACACATAAACTAACATACTATATCCAAACAAAAAAGAAAAAAAGAAATCACTGTCCAAGGGAATGAACTCCAGCCAGGATGACTGTCAGAACTGCCGGTCTGCATGGGCTATGTCAGCTCTCCCAGCCAGACACCCTCGACACACCTCCCTGCACCCCACCAAAAACACCACAGTTAACGCCAGGCGAGGCTGCCGCCAGACCACCCCTTGGTGTTATCAGAACTGCTGGTCTGCATGGGCTAGCAGTTAGCTTAGCCTGCCCCGCTTCTGCGTCCTGTCAGACCGCCCTCGGTGTTACCTCCTCGGGCGCAGCTCCAGGCAGGGCAGTGGCCACTGGGCCCACAGGATACAGCAGACCAAGCTCCCCCGGCCGATCCAGCGCCAGCTCTCCCAGCCATCAAACAAAGACAAAACTTAGACGCAGACATGGACAAAGACACTGCATGGACAGTACTGGGTGAGGCGGCCGCAAACGTGAATGGACACCGCCATCTTCCCACACAGGTACTGGGTGAGGCCGCTGCAAATGTGAATTCATGCTGGCGTCTAAATCATTAAATCATATTATGATATACTAGCAGAGGTACCCGGCGTTGCCCGGGGAAAATATTCTCGCCAAAACAACCAACACGATCTGATCTTTATGATATAATCGATGATGAAATATAGGATAATCTATGATATGATACATGTGATAAACAAATGTCGAATAAACGAATGTTATTAATGAAAATGATCAAATGTCATAATTTTCAATCCATTCATTAAGCTTCTTTCCCAATGTGTGTATTAATCGCCGCAAATCCGCCACCGCAAATCGCCACAAAATAAACCCAATTTCGCAAATAAATAAACAAAATTTTACTTGGTTTTTGAAATATGTTTTGAACTGTGCAATCCTTGGAAAGTGCTGATTCTAAAGATACCTTTCTTTTTGTTCTACAATGAGTATTTCTGGAGTTCAACCCATCCTATTGTATAGGAGCAGTGGGCAGTTGCAGCACCCTGGGACCAACTCCACTTCTTTCCTATTGCCTTACTCAGGGGCACAGACAGGAGTATTAACCCTAACATGCCAGTCTTTTTGATGGTGGGAGGAAACCAGAGCACCCGGAGGAAACCCATGCAGCCATGGGGAAAACATGCAAACTCCACACAGAAAGGACCTGGGACGGCCTGGGGTTCGAACTCAGGGGCCCTCTTGCTGTGAGGCAACAGTGCTAACCACTCGGCCACCATGCCGCCCAGTGGTTAATGGTTAATTATTTACAACAAACAAAACATAATTCTGTAAAAAGTCAGCTCCCGTATTCTGATGAAAGGCTCAGAGATTTTGCCCTTTTGTTACCTGCGACGGTGTTTTTGTCAGTCAGCTCCAGCTCTAGCCACGGATTTTGATCATTATTGTCTGCCGTCCAGAGTGGGAGCTGATCACCAGAATCCATGTTTCTGCGATTCAAGTACATTCTTTGGCCGTGACTATCAGTTTTTCCCCAGAAGGACGAAGCATTAAAAGCAGAGATAGTCAGGTTCCTGTTGCATTCTGTTGAAGATGGAAAGGGAGGGTACAGGAGGTCAGCGGTTACAACAACACCTAGAGGAATTTTTGTGGAATCTAACTGACATCTGTGGCACAGCGTCATTGCTTTCTTGGCAATAAGTTAACTTTCTTGTCAAGAGGTGTCATTTTTATAGCTTAAAAAAAGCACCCATTCAAATTTTTAGGTATAAATGCTCTAGCAGTATTTTAGGCTGGCTCATACCATGGCTAAACAGCAGCTTCTTTTCAGATAATGATCCCCTGTAAAAAGAAAAAAGAAAAGTCAGTTTTCTTCCATTCATTCAAACACAAACAAGACAAAAGCCTGATAATGTCCAATTTGAGCTCATCTAAAGCTGCTTTGGGGACTTGTTTATAAAGGCCATTAGTAGTAACAGCAAACGTACATCTTGGACAGGATTCCATTGGCGAAGGTGGACTCGTAACGCGTGAGGCTTCTCCCACGAGTCAGGCTGACACGTCCTCCCAGGCTATCAGACACCACCCCGGCATGGACTGCAGACCTGCACAGCACTGATGTCTGCAGGAGAGGGGATGTGTGGTATAATTTTTTTGGGGGGGGGGATTTTTTCTCCCCAGTTGTACTTGGCCAATTACCCCACCCTTCCGAGCCATCCTGGTCACTGCTCCACCCCCCCCTGCCGATCCGGGGAGGCCTGCAGACTACAACGTCTCCTCCGATACATGTGGAGTCGCCAGCCGCTTCTTTTCACCTGACAGTGAGGAGTTTCGCCAGGGGGGACGTAGCGCGTGGGAGGATCACGCTATTCCCCCCAGTTCCCCCTCCCTCCTGAAAAGGTGCCCCAACCAACCAGAGGAGGCGCTAATGCAGCGACCAGGACACATACCCACATCCGGCTTCCCTTCCGCAGACACGGCCAATTGTGTCTGTAGGGACGCCCGCCCAAGCCGGAGGTAACACGGGGATTCGAACCGGCGATCCCCGTGTTGGTAGGCAACGGAATAGACCGCTATGCTACCTGGAGGCATAATTTGATTGAATATTTTGAGCCATCAGTTCTGATGATTCCTGTAATCACCGATGCAACCTGGCACGCAGCCAAAAGGGACACCAATACTATAACTGAAAGAACAGGTCTTACATCTCGGTAACCGTGTTCAGAGCTTCCCCAGACATCTCCGGTAACATTCCTACAGCCAGCGGGGCAGTATACACTAGGGGCAGAACAGAATGACACATGAAAGACCCTCTTCGTTCCAATGACACAATAAGTTTGGGTTTTAATCAACATAAAATAAACGTTATTCATCTTTGCCTTGGGGAAAACAAATTGTGCAGACGTGACGGTACAAAGGGCGTAAATTTAGGGCGGTTTTGTGGATCTTGAGAAATTACCACACTTACCTAAAATGTTGTGAAATGAAATGTGATCCACGCTGTAAACATGAAATGAGATCTGCAAAAGGAAGAAAGCTGGAAATCAGGGAAAATGTCTCGAATAGTGTGTTAGGATGCACTCAGAAAATAGCTTAACTGAAGTTCACCCTGGGTTGAAATATAACAGCACGCTGAAGCTGCAGACTGGTCTTGGCAACCCCCCCCCCCACACACACACACAGACACACAGACAGACACACACACACCAACATACAGGTAGATACTGTGAGGCTAAAGCACTCCTGCACCCTTATAAGTGTGTGCTATATATTTGGGGACAAGCGGTCCGTCACCGTTGATGTGATGGAAGCCTATGTCGCTGTGTCTCGGTCCTGGTTCTCACAGTGCAGAGAAAGGTCTTTATCGCATCACGTGGGACGGGGAGTAATTTGTATGACTGACGGCAGCCTTGGCTCCGGGAAGAGCAGGATTTAATAAACAACCCAGTAAAAACAGGAAACCTGGGATGCATATTGACCATTTCACCGAGAGGAAAGGAAGCATATCTTTGTACTCGAGTGTGTGTTGGAACTGATGTTGTGAAGTCTACAATAGATCTAAACTCAGCACGAGTACACAATGTTCTAATATTAATAAATAAGAATACATTTAAACTTCAACACCTTCGTGCGCCTTTTTTTTTTTAAAATAAGTCTCACCACAGTATTGTAATCCCAGGTCTTAGGTCGGTCACAAATGCTGGTATTCACCGGTGCACACATCAGAAAGCCGGCGGCGGTTTTGATCGTGGGAGCGCAACGACTTAGTGAATTTTACCTACAAATAACCGCTAATTCGCCAGACTTTGGCTTGAGACCGGCTTTGCAGTGGTTAACGTGCTGTTGATGCTTCTCAGCCGAGGTGGGGCAGGGGGGGGTATAAAACAGACGAGAACAGAACATAGCTATCCGCCCACTCAGTGTGGCAGAGTGAAGCCCGAGGCCTCTCTCTCTCTCCATTCACGCTGTTACAGGGAGCCTGCTCTCCTGCCTTTTGAGCAAACACTCGAGGAGGGACACAGATGGGGTGTGCATGCCAATAAGCGGCGAATGTGCACAAGAACACACATGCACGCACCTCCGTATGTGCGCACACACACACACACACACACACACACACACACACACACACACACACACACACACACACACACACACACTCCAGAGCACAGAGACAGCCTGGTGGTAAACATCCGCGTATGTAAACTTGCAAAGTCGCCAACTGATTCGTTCAGTTTGTAGTGAAGAGAATTTGTCTTGATGAAACAACATGAAGTATTTCATAGTACAAACATGCGCTAAAATAATGTATTCAACGCACAAAGGCGGCGATATTGCTTCTCTGACAAGACATGCAGTTTTCCTGCCACTTTGAAATCCAATTTGAATCCGTGAATGGAATCTGTGCAGCAGTTGCGTTTGGTTCCTCGGGCGCTACAGGCGACAACTGAATGCAAAACACATCAGTGTGTGTTTCCCTGTTTCAGGAATGATTACTGCGTTTCTCAAGAGGCTCGAAGAGACCGGTGTGGTCACTGTTTTTGGTCATCGTGCTGTAAAACCACGTCTCATTTAGGAACAACAATATCACTACATTTGTATTTCTTTTTTTTGTGTGTGGATTTTTTCCCCCTTTTCTCCCCAGTTGTACCCGGCCAATTACCCCCACTCCTCCGAGCCGTCCCGGTCACTGCTCCACCCCCCTCTGCAGACTACCACATGCCTCCTCCGATACATGTGGAGTCGCCAGCCGCTTCTTTTCACCTGACAGGGAGGAGTTTCGCCAGGGGGGGACGTAGTGCATGGGAGGATCACGCTACCCCCCCCCCCCCCCGATCAGGCGCCCCGACCGACCAGAGGAGGCGCTAGTGCAGCAACCAGGACACATACCCACATCCGGCTTCCCATCCGCAGACACGGCCAATTGCATCCGTAGGGACGCCCGACCAAGCCGGAGCTAACACGGGGGGGAGGGGGTTCGAACCGGCAATCCCCATGTTGGTAGGCAATGGAATAGACCGCTACGCCCCCCCCCCTCACATTTAGATTTCAATGTGTGTAGAAATTAAATTTGATTATTTCAGTTTGTACAAGTATGACTTCTGAGATTTGTGCTACTAATCAAGCAGTTCAGAAGCTGCGCTGTGCTGTTGACTGTGGGTGGCTCTTCTGTTCCCTGTCCCAGTGACTAGTAGCTAATGGCTGTTCATGGTCACACTCCTTTCTAAGATGAAATCTGGTGTGACCAAAAAGGCCTGGTGTGACAAATGGCATTCTTCAGTAACTCTATGAGCACATTACAAACACAACACTAATCACAAAGTGCACCAACATGACTTAGACCGGAGGAACAGTGTCAGGTAGACAAGTTGCCTACCTTGGTACTGGTCTGTGGCGTAGGACAACAGAAACCCTCGTCCTGAGCGGTGTGGACCTGACTTGAAGATTATCATCACTTCATTACTGCCAACGGTCACATTCTTCTGCGAAGCATTAAGCGTCCCACAGAGTGGACCTATAAACGTGTAGACCCATAAACTGCAATCATTAAAAAAACAAAAAACAAACCCAACCAGCGTTTCTACCGTGTTTCCATTTACACAGGCATGTGCACGTAGACATGGGCACTGACTGCACTAGACTCTGCAAATGGAAAAAACAAATAAATAAATAAATAATAATAATCATACGACAGTCGCAAGTTCTTTCCATCCAAAGTATCAGCACACAGACAATGCCTAATTTGGATGACTGGGCTCCTCGTAATTCATGACAGCCATAAGACAGTTAAGTATCACCTAACTACACCTAACCACTGTTTTACACTACAGAGGAATGGTGCATAGACTGGCGAAAAAACATGAGTAAGAATATCTGGAGAGACCTTAAAATATCATGAGCTACGCCCTTTGGAATCCGTTCATAAACACAGTGTATTATGAAAGGTAATTGTATAGTTCTTGGATCCGTCATCCAATATCTCGGTGTGTCGTCACACATTTGTGCCCCCAGGACACGACTTATACACCTGGTTTGAATACGAGCATTTGTTGTGAAACTTGGGTTTGTCTCCTCTGTCGGTAGGTTGCATTGCACACAGGCGAATGTAGTAGTCAAGAATGGCAGAGATCACATGGAACAGGTTCGATAAAGAGGCAAAGAAGAAAGGGGAATCACAGCAGATTGTAAAGTGACACAGCACAACCCATCAACCATGTCCAAGAGGTAGAACTATCACCCATCAACAGGACCCTAATTTTAAAGGAGAGACACAGCTTTTCAGCAGTCAGATCTATGGTGGTAGTGCTGAGTAATATGGAAAATATCATCATGATCATCATCATCGTCTTCAGGTCGAGTATCCTCAGATGGCTCTGACCCTCTCACGCCAGCCGTCTCCATCCTGCATAGCAGCTGGAAGACCCTCAGATGGACATCCTGTGTTGTTGACAAGCTGATTGATGTAATTTCTTGCAGGCCTTCCCACACGTGTCTTTCCGCGTTTGGGTGACCAAAGCAGTGTTGCTTGTGAGTTCTTCCTCGCTCCTCCAGCAACGACCAGCAAATCGAACCCTTTGTTCTCGGATAATGTTTGAGATGGCGGGTATATTGTCATAGAGACACTTCTTTGTAGGGTGCTTCTTCCAGGATACATTTAGTGCAGCGCGCAGCATTCTGGTGAAAGCCCTCATCAAGTTTGGATTCAAGCCACTTAGTGAGGGCCTGAGAAGATGATCCATCATCATGATATCGTCATGATGATCACAGGGAGTTTTACACAATATCGATATATATCACAATATCTGCTGACATAGGCAAAAATACCATGCTTAAATTAAATTAAGTTTCCTTTATTAATCCCCTTGGGGAAATTAATTTGCTGCAAATTAACCCATCCTAGCTGTGATCTGTGTAGCTAGGAGCAGCAGGCTGCCACCTTCATGCTGCGCCTGGAGACCAACACCAGTTTTTTTCCCACACAGACAGGAGTATTAACCCTAACATGCATGTCTTTTTGATCGTGAGGGAAACCAGAGCACCCGGAGAAAACCCACCGCAGACACAGCGAGAACATGCAAACTCCACACAGAAGATGACCTGGGATGACCCCCCCAAGGTTGGACAACCCCAGGGTTCGAACCCTGGACCGTCCTTGCTGTGAGGCGACAGCGCTATCCACTGGGCCACCGTGCCACCCATCCATTAAGAATCCAGCTGAATTTCATCACAGTGAACCGTTTGGTTTACACATCATATCAAACCAAAACTAGTTTTTAAATAATACTCCTTCAAATATCATCAACATTGTGTGTCCCATTACGACAATATCCAAATTTCATCCCAGCACAATGCCACTGAGAGACGATAAACGTAAAAATTGAATTACTGTAAAGCCCCATATAGTGGTGGCCTAAAGCAAACTTACCCACGCTGGGTACCCCATTGTTGGCCATGATCACAAGTGAGCCATTGCTACAGTTGTGGCTGCTCTCGATGTCGAAATCCCCAAACAGCAGGCGTATCACCTGACCGTGTGGCACGCGAAGCTTCCACTTGCACCAGGAGTCCATGGGGTAAGTGCCCGGGTAGTTCTGAGAGGCCAAGGTGCCACTGTCTGTGCCAAGCACTGTGTGGCCACAGCCATTACCTGGAGCAATGATATCACAGTGAGGGTACTGACAAATACTGAGTGCAGTGAGAGGAGCTGATCATCAACAAGACCACATTAATTTGTAGTACATCCATGATTCATACAATCCCACAACATGAGCATCCATACAAGTAAAGCATGTTGTTGGGTATTTTTGCCATTCTGTAGTTCAATCTCTCATCATGATCCCGATTTCTTTTTGGATTTTTTCCCCCTTTTTCTCCCCAATTGTATCCGGCCAATTACCAGACTCTTCCAAGCCATCCCGCTCACCACTCCACCCCCTCTGCCGATCTGGGGAGGGCTGCAGACTACCACGTGCCTCCTCCGATACATGTGGAGTCACCAGCTGCTTCTTTTCACCTGACAGTGAGGAGTTTCACCTGGGGAACGTAGCACGTGGGAGCATCACGCTATTCCCCCCAGTTCCCCCTCCCCCCTGAACAGGCGCCCCAAACAACCAGAGGAGGTGCTAGTGCAGCGACCAGGACACATACTCACATCTGGCTTCCCACCCGCAGACACGGCCAATTGTGTCTGTAGGGATGCCCAATCAAGCCGGAGGTAACACGGGGATTCGAATCAGCGATCCCCGTATTCGTAGGCAACGGAATAGACCGCTACGCTACCCGGACTACAACATGATACTGATTTCTGACAGGATAAAATAAACTTACACCCTATGTAAGTTGCATCCCCCCCCCCCTACTTATTAAATAGCATGAAAAAAATGGACTGGATCTTTGCTGGCAAAGACAGCTCGGCTCGTTGCGTAGGTGTGAGAACTGAATGCATGATTATCAGCGTGGGTAGAGCAGCTGGAGCCTGAGGGAGGTCCGAATTCACCACCGTTTACTCACAGTAGACGGTGTCATCGCCAATTGTGTGAATTAAATTAAGTATTCGGGGCTTGGTAAATTCAAGTAAGATGAGTAATTAAAGTCTCCTGTTTGAACAAAGCAGAGGAAGTGAGTCTTTGGCTCATAACCGTGAGATGAGCTGTCTCTGCTTATAAAACGACATAGGGTTTAAAACGGGGCCTTATGTCGGACTTCGTAGATCAGGAAAAAAAACCCAATTTTTCTGTTTTTTAAATTTTATTGTACAGTGCCGTCTTTACACAGCGCATACGGGATTCTACTTTTTTATTTCCATTTTTCTTTCGATTTCGAAATTTTTTTTTCTGGTAAATATTTATTTCATGAATGTGATCATGCCTACATCCTCTGATCTGCAGTGGCTGTGACTAACACCCAGATCAGAGTGGAAAAACACAATTATTTATCTGAACCGCCATGGGTCACAGACAACAGATGAGTCAAGTTTCTCAGTGGGCGCAGAGGCAAATGCTGTGTAGGTGGTGGATCAAAAACAGAGTCGACAACAACAACAAAAAAAACATCCCGGAATGGTCAAAAAAAGAGGATCAACAACAATCTGACTGAGGTAGTCAACACTCCCTGGCTTCCATATAAGGATGGTAAGGATTCGGAAAGGGGAAATGGAGGATGACCTTCCAACTTGACGAATGCCACACATCCTCCCTGTCTGAGTCCACAAGCTTTGGCTGTTATTGCACCTCCTCACGTCCCCCAAGGATTCCCTGGAAATGCCACAGCCACATGCTGTAGCCGTGGGCAACAGACCATGGATCTGTGTCACCTTCCGGTGGGAGGCCACAGGGGCAGTATTCCTGGTAACACTGGGGAGGTGTTTTTTCCTGGGGAGGGGGATTGAGGGTTGACTTTCCTCTGTCTTCTTAGCATTGTCTATCACCTAACACCCATCTGCTAGCCAAACCATAGCATAGTTTTATAGCCAGTGAGGGACATGGTGTTTTTTGTTTTTTTTTTGAGTTTGGAAAATAAATCCACCCTGTTCCTTGGTTTGAGTCCGATTTCCTCTAAACATCTAGACCCTCTTAAAGCGTTTATTGCAAACGCATGTCTGCACCCATCTGCTCTGCCATAGGATGACATGAAATATTTGTAAGAGCTTTCCATTTTCCAGCATGCAGGGGTGATTATTTCAAATGGTTGGAATATCACCGGGGATCCGGCTGGTTGGGGGACAGGCAGACAATCAGCAGCACCTCAACAACACCGTTTTACATCTTCGGGGGTTTGCTGGCAGGTCTTTACAGGTCTAAACTGGCAGACGGGATGCTCACCTGTGCTACCTAATCACAGTACCTTATCCTCTTGTGTCAGTCACAGCGTTACAACACCATGTGGTTTTCAAATACTTTCCCCCTGGTATGTTGCCCTACCCTTACCTAATGCTTCTTTCCCAAACAGAGTCAAATGATTCAGAATAAATAATTGACCCTGGTTAATTAATTCAGTCCCTAGACAAGAAAAAAACCCCAAAACAAAACAAAAAAACAAAAACAAAATACAATATATACATATATATACACACACACATATATATACACTCACTGGCCACTTTATTAGGTACACCTTGCTAGTACCGGGTTGGACCCCCTTTTGCCTTCAGAACTGCCTTAATCCTTCGTGGCATAGATTCAACAAGGTACTGGAAACATTCCTCAGAGAGTTTGGTCCATATTGACATGACAGCATCACGCAGTTGCTGCAGATTTGTCGGCTGCACATCCATGATGTGAATCTCCCGGTCCACCACATCCCAAAGGTGCTCTATTGGATTGAGATCTGGTGACTGTGGAGGCCATTTGAGTACAGTGAACTCATTGTCATGTTCAAGAAACCAGTCTGAGATGATTCGAGCTTTATGACATGGCGCGTTATCCTGCTGGAAGTAGCCATCAGAAGATGGGAACACTGTGGTCATAAAGGGATGGACATGGTCAGCAACAATACTCAGGTAGGCTGTGGCGTTGACACGATGCTCAGTTGGTACTAAGGGGCCCAAAGTGTGCCAAGAAAATATCCCCCACACCATTACACCACCACCACCAGCCTGAACCGTTGATACAAGGCAGGATGGATCCATGCTTTCATGTTGTTGACGCCAAATTCTGACCCTACCATCCGAATGTTGCAGCAGAAATCGAGACTCATCAGACCAGGCAACGTTTTTCCAATCTTCTATTGCCCAATTTTGGTGAGCCTGTGCGAATTGTAGCCTCAGTTTCCTGTTCTTACCTGACAGGAGTGCACCCGGTGTGGTCTTCTGCTGCTGTAGCCCATCTGCCTCAAGGTTCGACGTGTTGTGCAGTCAGAGATGCCCTTCTGCATACCTCGGTTGTAATGAGTGGTTATTTGAGTTACTGTTGCCTTTCTATCAGCTCGAACCAGTCTGGCCATTCTCCTCTGACCTCTGGCATCAACAAGGCATTTTCGCCCACAGAACTGCCGCTCACTGGATATTTTCTCTTTTTCGGACCATTCTCTGTAAACCCTAGAGATGGTTGTGCGTGAAAATCCCAGTAGATCAGCAGTTTCTGAAATACTCAGACCAGCCCGTCTGGCACCAACAACCATGCCACGTTCAAAGTCACTTAAATCACCTTTCTTCCCCATTCTGATGCTCGGTTTGAACTGCAGCAGATCGTCTTGGCCATGTCTACATGCCTAAATACATTGAGTTGCTGCCATGTGATTGGCTGATTAGAAATTTGCGTTAATGAGCAGTTGGACAGGTGTGCCTAATAAAGTGGCTGGTGAGTGTATATATACACACACACATATATATGTATATTTATATAAATAAAAACAACACAAGTACTTGCATATTTCAATTTGTCCGACTGTGCCAATTTGGCCTATGGGCTACGGAGGAATAATCTGTGATTATATGTATCTCTCTGCGCGTGTGTGTGTGTGTGTGTCTGTGTGTGTGTGTCTGTGTGTCTGTGTGTGTCAGTGAATGGTCAATGTGACTCATGCTGACCCCCTTCCTGAGCAGGGAATACTGTCATATGCTGTTTGGAATTACTGCTGATTCAGAAACCCTTTGGAAAAGGTAAGGGGATGATTGTGTTAAGTCAGTAAACACAAACGGGACCACTCATTGTGAGATAGTGCCATGGCATCACGACTGACCATTGAACCTACATGTTGACCCCCCCCCCCCCCCGTTGAGAAACACAAGGCGCCTATGCCACCAACATCAACAGCATATTTCCTTTGGTCCACATCCCAAGACTGATACCAGAGCAATTCAAAGCTGTCGAAACTTATGTTTTTAAATATCGTATACATCTGATAATGCTGTCTATGACAAGACACTGCTATAACTACACCTATGGAAAGAACAGCACGTAATATGTTGTCATTGAGCTTATAACACGTGAAACAACCGACGAAAACAGCAAAAAATAAATAAATAAAATAAAATAGAAAGTAAAACGTGTTTTATTCTGCTGACCCTCGCATGAATCCAGTCACCAGCCCCCAGCCACACGCAGCAATCTGCATCACCAACTCATAACGATGCTTGGGATGCGAGACGTGATGGCTCGGTTAAACGTTTGCCTTTCATTAAAAATGTCGACAAAATCAGATAAACCTTACCCTCCTGACCGCGGACAGCCAACGAGCAGACACAAACAACGATCCAGAAACGGGCAGCGAGAGATTTCACAGTGTCCTTTCTATATCCAGGCTTCGTAAGCATGATTTCCAAAGTTGTACTCGGAAAGTAAGGTGCAAAACCCCCAATTACTCGAGGCGCCTCTGTTAAAGTTGGAGTTGCAAGGTGGCGATTGTTTACTATTGGCCCGGGAATCGCTGGCTTCGCCCCTATTGGCTCTTCCCGTGTGTCAATCTAAAGATCCCCCGACATTCCATTTCCATATAAGGGCGAGTGGGGCTATAGGTGAATACTGATCCGAGGCCAGTGGGTCAGCCGCTGGAAGTCGTCGTAAGAAGGTTTTGAGAAGACTTCAGCGCTGATTCTGGATCTACAGTCTCTCTGCAAATTCGTACAGGCTGTTCTAAACAGCAGAAAACACCAGTCAGCCCCTGTCGTATTTTTCTGTACGTTTTGTCTCGTTATGTGCGCCACGACAACAAACACATTTCTGAAATATTTCGACGCGCACCATTACCGAAGCGCCTACACGTCTGCCAGCCGGCAAAAAGCCGCACAATCCTGCCATCTTGTGGAGAAACCCCGTCAGTGACAAACACACGTAAAGGCAACTGCATTATTTTTTGTTAGGTTTATTCCACGGCAAGTCAATATTGATAAGAAGACACGCTGGCCGCTGGCTGGCGGGTCTGACCCTTTAGTCCAGCGGTTAGCGACGTCTCCTGCGGTGCCGGCGGTACGGGTTCGCTTCTCGGCCGCGGCAGTTCCTGTGGTTGACGTTGTCCCCCGAATTCGCTACAATATGAACGCTCCAGACAGGCGTTACCTTCCGCACAGCGGCGTTACCGACGTGTTACAGCTCAAGTTGTTGTATGAGGGCGAGTAATCGTTATTTTACACATTTGCGGTAATGTGGTTTTTTTTTTTTAAAAAAAAGCTTAACACGTCTCAGCCCATGACTTCCTAATGGCCCACAGCCGTGCAAAGCCGGCTTGTGAGCCGAGCCACTCTCGCATAAGAACAGCCTGACCGATTTCCACATTGCGTGCGAACCGGCCGCCTGTCGTGACAGCGGGACAGATGCTTCTCAGGCGAGCGCTGCCTCCGCTGCAGGAAGTGTGGCGAACGACACGGCACCACGCATGCTCTCTCTCGGAGCTCCGTACGAGCGGCGGAGGATGTGCTGTTCCCCTCCGCTTTGAAACGGTGAGTCAAAAAAGCTCAAATGGCGAGTTTAATCAGCGTCTGAGGTAAGTTTTTTTCCCCCCCGCGGGAGGGGCGGGGGGAGGGGGTCCTCCGCGAAACTGAGATCCGGACGGCGCGCCGTCGCACTGTTGTGGTTGGGGGGGGGGGGAGGGGGGATGTGCGTGCCGCCGCACCGGCAGGCAGACGTCAGTATGAGTTGGGGGTGGGGGTGGGGGGTGGGGGGGGGTGCGACAAGTCACGCAACTGTCCCTGCAGGAGTTAAAGAGGTTTTAACAGCGCCGCTTTGATCACGTCCGGAGGAATCTGCTTTATTTACCGCAGTGCTGATTTCGCCACTGACTTCTGGATAATTCCTCACTTCTCATTTGTTTGCTCAACTATCGGATCATGCGACCGGACAGTTTGTATCGATCTATTTACTTCTATTATCAGCAAATGTCTTTAAGTGCAATGACTCACTTGCTATTTTTTGTTGGCTTTTTTGCTATTTATTGTTAATTTTGTTGCGGCATGGAAGTAGTGAATTTTATTTTAATTTTTACATTAACCCCCAGCGGTGCATTTTTAGAGAAAATATGCATGTTTTGTCAATTGTATCCCCCCCCCCCCCTCCACATATTGTCCTATTCGTCTGTTTGGCCATACAGTACGACAAAGTAATTACGTTCAACGAACGGAAGGAGGAATTGACAGTTTCCCTGTGGGCCCAACACTCAACTCGTTTTGACTATACACACTGAAAACGACATTTGCACAAGCTATCTATATGGATAATGATATCCAGTGAGTGTAAGCGGCTGATTAGGTTTGAGCAAAGTTGCATCAGTCTTGACATGTGATGTGAAAATGAAGCAGAGTTGCAAAAATGGACACGTCTTTCTAGTTTTCAGTCCATATGGATCAGCTGAGACTTTAGTTGTTCCGTTATGCTACTTTTTTTAGTGATTATTTTTTTCTTTAGTCCCGGGAGAACTTTATCCCATCAGATTTGTACACGAACAGCTCTTGCAGAGGAGCCAGGCTGTGGCTATGCGTGGATTATTTTATTATGCCACCATGCTCTCGGTGTGGATCCACTGCCGTTACATTTGCACGTCAGAGGAAGGCCCGGTGGCGGGGTCAGCTTTTATTGACAACTAGTATACGCTCTCGATTAAAACACCAACGAGTGCTCTTGTGCATGCTGGATTCTGATCTTCGCATGCACGCTTGTCCCTCTGCAGCTCTGCTGGGAGGGGTGATGGAGAGTGCTGAGGTCACCGTCTCTTCAGGGAATGTGACGATGGTGAAGGAGGAGGGGGAGGAGGGGGAGCCCAGCGACAACCACAAGACTCAAGTCATCTTGCATCTTCAGCCCATCCTGCACGGGTAACGCGATGGCCCGTCATTCAAGGGGCATTAGGTTCACTTTATGGACACTGTAATTACACTGTAATAAAGCAGGAGAAGAAAAAAAAAGAAAAGCTCAATCTTGCAGTTCCTCAGCACATATATGTACAGTTATTTTCAAATCTATGACACTGACTTTTGCGCTTTTATGCTCGTGGCAGTGTTAAATTAAAGTAACATGTAAACGTGTTTTTCATGTAGTGTGGCTGTGTTGGACAAATGAACATATAAATATGATTTTCAATTTAAAAAAAACTATATAATATATTGTTTAATGCCCTCTCTTCTGCATTTCTTTTAGAAATGTCGGGTGAATCTTGGGAAACATTCTGTATCAAAGCCGTTTGTGTTGATTTAAGTTCAAATTATATTCAAAAAATCTAAAACTGCGTTTTTTTAAGGCACAGAAAAACATGAATGTAAGGTTTATATGTATGGCGGTTAATCGGTGACGTTGTTTATCAGAAGCGAACCTCTTCGTTCTCTTTGAAAAAGAACGCTTGTCTGACATGGGGGGTTATGTCTCCCCCTACAGGCTAAACGATAACATTGCAGACACCGGATCTACAGTTTTGGCCGTAGAAACGCACCACGGTAAGACTGGCCCATCCATCCTCCCTGCTCACATTCCTCACGCCATGTTTCTTCGCGCCGTGGCGTTACTATGTCGGTACATCCTGTGCGTCCGACACGTGAGTGACTGATGCCTCGATGCGCGCTCGGTAATCCAGGCGAGGACGTCAACGAAAGATGAACCGGTTCATCCGGATGCAACGTTTACTGAGAGACACGTTTCATCACTCGTCTAAGTGACCTCGTCAGTCTCAGCTGACTGCAGGTATCCCCCCCAACCCCCCCCCAACCCACCGATCATTGTTTTCGGTCGGTAACTGTATTGTTTATAAGGGGGGGGTACCTGCAGTCAGTTGAGGCTGACGAGGTCACTTAGACGAGTGATGAAACGTGTCTCTCAACAAACTTTGTGTCCAGATGAACTGATTCACCTCTCTGTGATTAGTGACCAACACCCCCCCCCATATTTCTACCCTTGTTTGTTTTGACTTCTCACAATTAGAAAACCTATGAACTCTTGGTTGCCCCCCCCCGCCTTGCATAGTAACACAAGAGTGTGCAATATTTTGCAATATGTTTCATTTCTTGGCGTGTAACCTTAGATGAGAGCCAAGTGGACGGAGAGGAGGTGGAGTATGGCTACCCCATCACCTGTGGGGACAGCAGAGCTGTGCTGCTTTTTAAGAAGTTTGTGTGCCCTGGGATCAATGTTCGATGCGTCAAGGTAGATTGTGGCTCACATATAATCTTACTTAATGACATTTAATGAGTGGCAATTATTTCTAACGAGATTTTTATTTCTTAATGACCACAAGCCAGTAAAAAAAATGTCTCTAACCTCTCTTATACTTTGCCGTATCTTGCCTTGAGGTTGTCTTTAAAATCCCAAAAGCTTTTACAACTAATTCAGTTAAGCTGGAATAGACGCGGCGTCTTCGCAGTATGTCATTATCCTGCATGCTGTTCGTTCTCTACAGTTCAATGACCAGCTCATCAGCCCCAAGCAGTTTGTTCACCTGGCAGGGAAAGCCACACTAAAGGACTGGAAGAGGGCCATCCGACTGGGAGGGGTGATGCTCAGGTAGGCCTCCTTGCTGAATGGGGAGACCGTGGCATGACAACTGTCAGCCTGACTCGACACGGGTGCATTTTCTTCACTCTGTTTGGTTGTCTAGGGGTTAAAACGTACAAATTAAAATTGCTCATACAACACCGTATCGCTGATATAATTTGGGGCTCCGTCTGTGTTGGAGTTTGCCAGCACATTCCAGAGGTTGTGGGTAAGCAGCATTATTTTGGTTTGGCGGATCGAATAACATCCAGGCAAGCCGCTGACTGACGCTTCTCACACCTTCTTCATGTTTGCACTTGCTTATTCTGTCCGTCTGTTCCACTATAATCCTTTAATATAGCTCCTCTTCCTGGTGTCTCTATTTCTGCAGGCCAAATTATCGGCTCGCGTTAGATTAGATTTAACTGGAACTTTTAGGTGCTCGTGGGGAAAATCCAATGCATCGAACACAACTTTTGGAAAACATTATAGGGAGGGTTCAATATTTTCAGTGTATTCCAAGAGATTTGGCGGTCCATTGTGGGGTGTCCTTTTAACACATTTCTCCCTGCAGGAAAATGATGGACTCGGGCCAGATAGATTTCTACCAGCATGACACCGTGTGCACCAACACCTGCCGTAGCACAAAATTCGATGCGCTGATCAACAACGCACGACTCCCTGTGGGGGGCTCAGGGCAGTCTATCCCGACACCTCCACCCAGCGACCCTCTTGGAGGACAGCTTGCACCCTTGCCAGGTAGATGTCAGTCGGCAGTTTCAGTTTTCCCAAGCACATTTTCCAGCACACATGCGGTAGTATTCTATCAAGCCATTGTGATGTTTCGCACAAAACCTTTTGGAAAACACCTGGAATTAATTAAACCCTGACAATAAAAAGATAGGTGCCATTCCTGATACCTGAGAGTCGAGGAGGACTTTGTGTTCGAAAATGTATTAAACTTACCTAAAAATCTGATGCCCTCAGCAGTCAGGTTCCTTTCATGTTGCACCGGTTCCCACCCTGACCAATCCGGCACAGGGAAAAAAAGATTAAAATCTAGAGATAAGAAGAACAATTGGATGACCTTGGCAGTCTTCCTTCTGCCAGAAGAACTTGAAACACTATTTATGGACCACAGCCTGCATTGTTCGTAGCCCTTATTGCTCAGCTGCCACTAACCTGAACAACAAAATGAGTTTTTTTTGTACTTAAATTTAGCGGTAATATGAGAGGTATACATAGCGTGTACTTTTGTCGTGCATGACTTTGCTTGTCTCAGGAGAGGTCATGCTTGATGCAGCAGAAGTAGAGGAGCCCTCCAAGGACAAGTTCAGTGCCACAGCTGATGAGTGGAGCCCAAGGCCAGCCCCGACGGCTGCCCCTAATGCAGCTAATGGACATGTTAAGAAGAGAATGAGGACTGACATACCTGGTCAGTATAGAATTGGCTATAGATATATATACCGATCAGCCAAAACATTAAAACCACTGACAGGTGAGTGAATAATATTGATTGTCTCGTTACAATGGCGCATGTGGGGGGTGGGGGGGGGATATATTCGGCAGCAAGTGAGCAGTCAGTTCTTGAAGTTGATGTGTTGGAAGCAGGAAAAATGGGCAATCGTAAGGATCTGAGCAACTTTGACAAGAGCCAAACTGTGATGGCTAGATGACTGGGTCAGAGTGTCTCCAAAACAGCAGGTCTTGTGGGGTATTCCCGGTATGCAGTGGCCAGTACCCACTAAAAGTGGTCCAAGGAAGGACAACCGGTGAACACGGCGACAGGGTCATGGGTGCACAAGGCTCACTGATGCACGTGGGGAGCGAAGGCTAGCCAGTCTGGTCTGATCCCACAAAAGAGCTACTGTAGCTCAAATTGCTGATAAAGTTAATGATATGACATTATGATACGATATGATATGACAAGTGATAAGACTATGATAGACAGGCTTCCAGTGTGGGAAGATGGCGGCGTGAATTCATATTTGCAGCAGCCTCACCCAGTACTTGTGTTGGAAGATTGAGGTGCGAACTTAGCGGCTTTACCCACCGTCCATGCAGTGTCTTTGTCCACGTCTGCGTCTAAGTTTGTGGCTTCGTTTGATGGCTGGGAGAACTGGTGCTGGATTGGCTGGGACAGCTTGGTCTGCTTCGTCCTGTGGATCCATGGACCACGGCCCTGCCCGGAGCTGCGCCTGAAGAGGAAACCCCGAGGGCAGTCTGACAGGACGCGGAAGTGGGTCAGGCTAAGCTAACTGCTAGCCAATGCAGACCGGCAGTTCCGATAACACTGAGGGCAGTCTGGTGGCGGCCTCGCATAGCGTTGACTGTGTTTTTGGTGTTGTCGTGTGGAGTGCAGGGAGGTGGGTTGAAGGTGTCTGGCTGGGAGAGCTGGCGTTGGATCGGCTGGGGGAGCCTGGTCTGCTGCATCTGGTGGGCCCAGGGACCATGGCCCTGCCTGGAGCTGTACCTGAAGGGGCAGCACTGAGGGTGGTCTGACAGGACGCGGAAGTGGGGCAGGCTAAGCTAACTGCTAGCCCATGCAGACCGGCAGTGCCGATAACACTGAGGGCAGTCTGGTGGCGGCCTCGCATAGCGTTGACTGTGTTTTTGGTGTTGTCGTGTGGAGTGCGGGGGAGATGTGTTGAAGGTGTCTGGCTGGGAGAGCTGGCATTGGATCAGCTGGGGGAGCCTGGTCTGCCTCGTCTGGTGGGCCCAGGGACCACGGCCCTGCCTGGAGCTGTACCTGAAGAGGAAACACTGAGGGCGGTCTGACAGGACACGGAAGTGGGGCAGGCTAAGCTAACTGCTAGCCCATGCAGACCGGCGGTTCCGACAGTCATGCTGGTGTTCGTTCTCTTGGACCTTGGACAGTGATTTTTTTTTTGTAGTTTGATATACGTGTTCCTGTAGTTTTTAGATATGTGTTTTTTTCTTTGTGTTGCGCTGCTGTGGGCTGGGGGAAATGAAAATTCTTTTCATTCAGTTTCATTTGTTTCATTCAAGATGACAAAGTGTTCCTGATTCCTGATCTGTCAGAACACAGTGCATCGCGATCTGCTGTGTATGGGCCTGCTGAGCCGCAGACCGGTCAGAGTGCCCATGATGACCCCTGTCCGCCACCGAAAGCACCTGCTACAATGGGCATGTGAGCCTCAGATCTGGACCAGTGGAAGAGGGTGGCCTGGTCTGATGAATCACGTTTTCTTTTACATCATGTGGATGGCTGGGTGTGTGTGCATCATTTACCTGTGGAAGAGATGGCGCCAGGATGCACTGTGGGGAAAAGGCAAGCCAGTAGAGGCAGTGTGATTAGAAATCAGAAACCAGAAGCACTTTGTCATTTCATTTCATGCACTTGTGCACATGAAATGAAATGAAACATTGTTTTCCCCAGCCCACAGCAGTGCAACACAAAGACAAAAACACATATCCAAGACCTACGAGAACACATTTATCCAAACTAACACATATATCTAAATAAAAAAAAAATCACTGTCCAGGGGAACAAAGGCCAGCCAGGATGACTGTCAAAACTGCTGGTCTGCATGGGCTAGCAGTTAGCTTAGCCTGGTCAACTTCCGCCTCTGTCAGACCGCCCTCGGTGTTTCCTCTTCGGGCACAGCTCCGATCAGGGCCATGGTCCTTGGGCCCACAGCATGCAGCAGACCAACCTCCCTCAGCCAATCCAATGCTAGCTCTCCCAGCCAGACACCTTCGACACACCTCCCCGCACTCCACACGACGACACTAAAAACACAGTCAAGGCAGCCACCAGACCGCCCTCAGTGTTATCGGAACTGCCAGTCTGCATGGGCTAGCAGTTAGTTTAGCCTACCCCACTTCCGCATCCTGTCAGACCGCCCTCGGTGTTACCTCTTCGGGCACAGCTCCAGGCTGGGCCGTGGTCCCTGGGCCCACAGGACGAAGCAGACCAAGCTCTCCCAGGCGATCCAGCGCCAGCTCTCCCAGCCATCAAACGAAGACGTGGACAAAGACACCACATGGACAGTACTGGGTGAGGCCGCCGCAAATATGAATTCGCGCTGCCATCTTCCTACACCAGCACTGGGTGAGGCCGCTGCAAACGTGAATTTTTGTCGCCATCTTCCCACACTGGAAGCGGTGTGGGAAGATGGCGATGGGAGAAGTGATGCTCTGGGCAATGTTCTGCTGGGAAACCTTGGGTCCTGACATTCACGAGGATGTGACTTCGACATGTACCACCTACCTAAACATCGTTCAAGTACACCCCTTCATAACAATGGTATTCCCTGATGACGGTGGCCTCAGGTGGTTTTAATGTTTTGGCTGGTATAGGTGTATACAGTGCTGCTTGAAAGTTTGTGAACCCTCCAGACAGGGTCACTGTTTTTGTAAAAAAAACATTAAAATAAGCTTATTACACATACATCCAAATCCCAATTTGTAAAGCACACCTTCCAAATAAAGGACACACACACAAAAAGTGATATATTTTCATTGTTTAATTCAACAAAGGTGGTTTATTTCACAAAAACTGAAAATTTAACATGTGCAAAAGTATGTGAACCCTTGTATTAGTAGCTTGTGGCTCCTCCTTTTGCAGCCATTACTTCAACCAAACGTCTTCTGTAACCACTAACCAGTCACTCGCATCTGCTTATGGGGATTTTTGCCCACTCCTCCTTGCAGAACTCAGCCAGTTGAGAGAGGTTGGAGGGACATCTGGTATGTACCAACTTCTTCAGGTCTCGCCACAACATTTCAATTGGATTAAGGTCGGGACTTTGACTGGGCCTATCCAGAGTACGAATCTTCTTTCTCTGAAGCTATTCCTTTGTAGTTTTGCTGGAATGCTTTGGGTCATTGTCTTGTTGCATAATCCATTTTCGTCTCAGCTTCAACTCCCTGGTTGATGGCAGGAGATTCTGGTCAAGAATTTGTTGATATGCCGGAGAATTCATGGTTCCTTGGATAATATGGAGTCGTCCAGGTCCAGAAGCAGAAAAGCAGCCCCAGATCTTCACATTTCCACCACCATGCTTCACTGTTGGGAGGAGGTTCTTTTCTTCATATGCAGTGTTGGCTTTTCTCAAAACATGTTGGTTTTGATTGTGACCTAATAATTCTATTTTGGACTCGTCTGTTCAGAGAATGGACTTCCAGAAGGTCTCTGGTTTGTCCAAGTGCTCTCTGGCAAAGTTGAAATGGGCAGCTTTGTTCTTTTTTGAGAGCAGAGGCTTCCTTCTAGCAACCCTCCCATGAATGTCATGGCTATTCAATTTTCGTCTGATTGTAGACGCATGCACATTTGTCCCAGATGCTATCAGAGAGGTCTGCAACTCTCTAGAGGTGATGTGTGGGTTGGCCTTTACCTGATGTATTATTTTTCTGGTGCTTCTGGGTGATAGTTCTGATGGGCGTCCACTTCTAGGCAGAGTTGCTGTCATGTTGAAGGCCCTCCATTTGTAAATTATTTGTCTTACAGTGGATGGATGGAGCTGGAATCTTTGGAGATGGTCTTATATCCCTCCCCAGACTGATGGGCTATCACTACCCTGTTCTTCATGTCCTCGGATATCTCCTTTGCTCTCAGCATTGTGGATTTGTATGGGACCACAGTGGTTTGGCTGGTTTCTTCTCTCTTTTAATTAGTGCAGGCCAAACCCTTTCCCAAGGATGTCTCATTTCATTGGTCTGCTTAAATGATTAATTAAGCAGCCAAATGTGTTTCACTCGAGTCTGTTACCTGCTTGACTTAACCAATGCAGCTGGGGGTTCACTTACTTTTGCACATACACTAATTCCATGTTTCATGTAGTTTTTGGGCTACTTAAACAAGTCCCACTAAACAAGTAGATGCAATTGATAAACATATATCTGACATTTCATATATAAAAACTGGTGATGATAAAATAAGAAAATCATGGTAAAACAACAGAAACATCTAAACTGCTCAAGGGGTTCACATACTTTCAAGCAGCACTGTATGTGCATGTTCACAATAGGGAGGAATAAACAAAATAATGAAAGGATGCTTGTATAAAAGAATGCGTATGTGTACGTGCGCACACACACACACACACACACACTCACACAGACACACACAGAGTTCCCAGCGCATCATAATAATGAGCCTAACTCAATCTAGATGGGATTCTGAGCCTGTGGAAAGGTGTGGCAGACATTGGGCTGATGGGAGAAGTCCTGTCCAACATCCAGACCGAATTATTGGCCACTCTGAAAGGAGTGGAGGTCCGCTGTGAGAAGGCCAACTTGCAGGAGACAGGTGAGCTGTCACACTGGGACCGTGCTCTCTGCTAGGCTGGGAAAAATAATGACTTTTGATACCAGGTTAATGGCAAGGGCGTGCAATCAAATAAAGCATGGGTCGAAATTGATTTTATGCAACGGCCATTGTGTTTTGAAAATGAAACCTAATCCTGCATTTGAGAATATTTCTTGGGAAATGTCTCAGCATGGCTGCTGTGATTGTGTTGTTTTATCAGATGCCATGTTCCTCAACACTCTATGTGAGATGTTCGGGCTGCTAGACTCTGTGAAGCAAGCTCTTGACCTGAGGCGCTGTCAGACGGAGGAGGACAGAGTCCACAGCTCGCTCTATGGTGAGAGGACGTCCCAGGCAACATGCTGTCATTTTCCATCTGAAACATGACTTAATCCAATACATTAGATGATCATATCAACAATATATGCTATCTTCTTCAGCACTGGATGACGCTCTGGAAGAAGAGGAGAAGCAGGGTTATGATGAAGGTAACGCCTACAAGACTGTGTTCTCAAAAGAGCTGCGAGTGCGCCGTCAGAGCCCCTCCACCAGTCAAACCCAGCATGAGCCTCAGGCCGGCCAGGGAACGGTGTCCCCCATTGCCACCGACCCTGTTGTGATTCGGCCTGTCACTGGTGTGTCTCTGGCTTCCTTCGCTCACCTCAGCGCTAACCCTCAGCACTTTACTTATTTCTCTCCATTTATCTCAGCCGGCCGGCGACTCGGTAGCGGAGTCCTACACCGGGCAGCCGGGCGGGAAAAGCACGGACGGAGAGGCACAGCAGAGGTCAGGGAGATAGGTAACAGAGAGAAGGAGCACAGTCAGGAGCAGGATAGGGGAGGGGGAGAGGACACCTGCAGCATCCACAAAGACCTTGAGGTGAGGACCGTAGGGGTTCGAGAGGAAGACTCTCACTTCAGAGGTGAAGCGGCGGAGAGGACCGAAAAGCTAAACGATATAGATCGGGCGGTTGTAAAGAGAATGCCATTCAAGAAATTTAAAGCCAAGTGAGAAAGGATCCCAGAGGAATGTTCTGGAATATAGTGAGTGAGTGTGCCTGTTTTTCATATGAGCCAATATTCTGGAAGAAAAGCGGATTACTTTCGGTGTAGTTGGCAGCCCGCATTTGTTCTTGTATAATGGATCCCCGGTACTGGTGACTTTACTATATGTATGAGTCCCCCCCCCCCCCCAATTAGCCTAAATATCTTTTGTATGTCTGTAAATATACAGTATTTCCTTCTATTTATGCAACTTGTAGGACCTTTCCCCTCGTCTAGAGACAGTTTGAGGATTTGTGATGTATATGTGGGGAAACATGTTTTTCTGTGTCCTGTTCCTCTCAATTTTATAACGATATTTCTTATAAAACATTTTTTCACCGGGGTTGAAATACTTATATTGTGAACAGCGGTTCTGTGTTTTGTTTGCATAACCAGTTTAGCCGGCTCAAGGGAAATCTATTTCACTCAGGTTTGTTTATGTACGCCAACAAAACGTAGCCTACTTCACCTATGCACCCACGTGCACCGCCTGGGGGTCACAGAGCGGCGCCGGCGGTGTTTGACATTGAACATATTGCATACGTTTGTTATGTTGTGGCTGTGGAAATGTGCACTTGTTTTAAAGAAAAAGAAAAAAAAAGATTCTTCTGAAGCTCTTCCAGCACATTGCTTTCTTCTTGTCACTCTCTCTTTTTCTCAATGCCGAACACGAAACTTGTAAAGGGGGAAAAACTGCATTAAAATATATAGCACCTTTAAAAAAAAGAAAAAGGAGTCCGCCAGCTAACGAGCTACTGTAAAACGAAAACTTTAAGGTCAGAAATTTTTACCATGATTTTTTAACTCTAAGGATAGATTTATTTATTTATTCGTGGACCCCCCCTAATTGTATCCGGCCAATCACCCCACTCTTCCGAGCCGTCCCGGTCGCTGCTCCACCCTCTCTACCGATCCGGGGAGGGCTGCAGACTACCACATGCCTCCTCCCATACATGTGGAGTCGCCAGCCGCTTCTTTTCACCTGACAGTGGGGAGTTTCACCAGGGGGACGTAGCACGTGGGAGGATCACGCTACCCCCCCCCCCCAGTTTCCCCTCCCTGCCTGAACAGGCGCTCCAACCGACCACAGGAGGCGCTAGTGCAGCGACCAGGACACACACCCACATCCGGCTTCCCTCCCGCAGACACGGCCAATTGTGTCTGTAGGGACGCCCGACCAAACCGGACGTACCATGGGGTGGGGGGTGGGGGGGGTGGGGATTCGAACCGAAGATCCCTGTGTTGGTAGGCAACCAGAATAGACTGGCACGCTACCTGGACTTTTCTTCTTCTTCTTCTTCTTCATCTTCTTCTTCTTCTTCTTCTTCTTCTTCTTTTTTTAAGATTCTGGTTTGAGGAATACCTGCTTCAGCTGATAGATGGGGGGGGGGGGGCATGGACTTGACATGTTCCCTACTCCATTCATCTATCCAACACCCCTCGACTATATTTAAATACATGAATCTCCATATGCACATGCAATTAACTATATATATATAATTAGTGGGGAAAGCTACGTCTAAATAACGGGACATGGTGGGACACTGATGCTTCGGTGATCACGTCATATTGCAGAATGACGATCATGTGGTCCTGCAGGGTTGGATATGAGGTTTTTTTTTATTTCTATAATGATTTACATCTCAGAGGGACTCGTGGCTGTTCGTCTAGAAACACGTTAACTCGCTGATCTCTCCTATGACCGAGCTCAGGTAACACCTGGGTGGGATTTTTTAATCTCTGTGATGACAGCTGGCCGATCTCTCTAATTTCAATCCTGCAATAGAGATGTGGCACCGTAGTTTCATTCATGACGCTCGAGGCAGACTGAGTGATGGTGATGGCCAGACAGCTGGGTGACGAATGATTTTTATTTTTTTGGATTTTCCCCCATTTTTCTCCCCAATTGTACTTGGCCAATTACCCCACTCTTCCGAGCCCTCCCGGTCTCTGCTCCGCCCCCTCTGCCGATCCGGGGAGGGCTGCAGACTACCACATGCTTCCCCCGATACATGTGGAGTGGCCAGCCGTTTCTTTTCACCTGACAGTGAGGAGTTTCACCAGGGGGGCGAAGCGCGTGGGAGGATCACGCTATTTCCCCCAGTTCCCCCTCCCCCCTGAACAGAGGAGGCGCTAGTGCAGCAACCAGGACACATACCCTCATCCGGCTTCCCACCCGCAGACACGGCCAAGTATGTTTGTAGGGACGCCCGACCAAGGTAACACGGGGGCGGGGGGGGGGGATTTGAACCGGCGATCCAAGCAAGGAGTTTTTGTGGTCAATGCCAGTGCCTCTTTCAGACACGATGTCCTATTGGAAATTAGTGCTCAACATTGAAAATGAGGCCAGGTACATTTCTTTTTCATTTCTCCCAATTTAGTGGCCAATCGATCCCTACTTTAGTTCAAACACCCACCCTCGTACTGCATTCTTTCCCCAACTGCATCTCTCCGGCCGGCAGTCTCGAAGGAGACGCCTCGCCACTTCCGTGACAAGCCGACTCCGCCCCCCTCTCGAAGACAGCGCTGCCAATTACTGCTGCTTCATCGAGTCCGGCCATAGTCGGATCTGACGAGACCGAGGCGCGAACCCCGGTCCCCAGTGGGCAACTGCATCGACACCGAGCCGATGCTTAGACCGCTACACCACCGCGGACCCTGGCGAGGTACATTTCTTGTTCCGTCACACGTGTTTGGCTACGAGTGGCTGGGAGTGGGAAGCTGTCATTGGTGCTTTGCTTCCAGTGATGCTTACAAAGACTTGTCAGCGACTGTGACACCCTGTCACCACGGGTCTTTGTGTTGAATGTGCAGAGCGCTGCTGTCACCCTGTCACCTTTGTGGTACATTAAGACATCACGCGGTTGAGTTGGTTCAAATCGCCACCATATGGCTCGAAAAGGATGCAACGTGGTTGCCGCGCAACGGGCAGGTGTGATTACAGGTGCTCGCTCGACACACACGTTGCTCCGTCGGTCAAATTAAGTCATTTGCTTGAACAAATCCATCGCTCATCCGTCATCCGGGGCGAACAGCATTAAAGTTCCTGGCGGAGGCCTCAGATGTCTCGCTGCAGGGGTGTGCGTCTGTTTCCCCCTTTAATTGAATCCAGCGCCTCTAATGTTCATGCAGGACAACAACATGAGTAATGAGCAGCCTACATAATGGCACCTTGATCCAGTTGGGCTTTCTGGAGCCAAAGCCCAATTGTGTTTTAACACTGCCTCGGACCACCTCGCTCGGAGGCTGCCGTGGCATCAACATGATGGAAAAGTGTTGAGTTTGGACGCAGAATCCTAAACCCTGTGTCCTACCATGATGCACACTGTAGTGTAATGTAAGGCCTGTAAAAACTGGGCGCGCCAGACACACAGCCACGTCTGTCATCAATAACTCAGGGGCGTGGGTTAGGCCTGGGTTGTCAGTGTGGCCCACGCTGCAGAAGAAATGAAGGAAGTGAAGATGATCCCAGGGATCCCAGGGGGATAGCCTCGTTAAAAAGAGAATTAATCAAGTCAGATGTGGTTTTGTGCAGATCTTAATTCGTTTTCTTCAAGCCTCGTTTCAGCCAAGATTCAGGACAAAAGAAATCAAACAAAAAAGAAAACCGCTTCCGTGCACCGTTTACTCCATTCACATTTCATGTAGAAATGAAGAAACCGTTTCACCAAAACAGAGACTTATAATGTCCCCTTATCTTCAAATAAGCCTCAGTTATCTCATGGTCTCTTAAGGGTCAATTGTCAAAATGTCCAAAAACAAGTTACAGATCAAACTAAAGGTGTATGTGTGTGTGTGTGTGTGGGGGGGGGGTTAAGACTCAAATTGATGGGAGGGGTGTGGGTATTGAAGAGAGAGGGGGAGTCCAGACTGGGGGGTAAAGGGGGTAAATATGAGACAGGTGGGTGCTGTTGAAGTGGGAAGAGTAGAGAGAGGGGGGGGGGGTAAAGAGGAAAAAGAAGCAGAGTATTTCTTGCTTGGCAGCTGGGAGGTTTTAAGGAGGCCAGTCCTCATCATCACACGCCAAGAGAGTTTCAACAAACTCGGCAGGACGATCCAGCAGTGTGGTTCTCCGGGTAACGAACAGCTCCAATCAAACACACCGGGAGCCAAGAGGTACAAAAAACCCCATCAAACCCACTGATGGTGTTTGCCGGTGGTCCCGGAGAGTCTGATGCGGCTCAGGGATTCTTCACGCCACTACGCGCTTGGTATGACCCACTATAAATGAGAATCAGCATGGATTTAAACTCGGCTTGTACTTAAGATGTGGCTCAAACACTAGCTTCCTGCGATGTGTGTCTCTCTCTCTCTCTCTCTCTCTCTCTCTCTCGCGCACGCACGCACTCCCCCACAGCTGTCAGCAATTATCACGCGCGCCTCTGCTGTGCAGTAAAGGAGCAGTCCGCTGTTTTATTCGGCTGGGCTGCGACACTATGGAGGGACATGTCTGAGGATGCTGGCTGACGAGTATTCATGGCGAAATGAATGACGGTCGTGCTAACCTGTATTTCATAGAGCAATCGTGCACAGTGTGAACCCGGCAAATGAAAGCTGAAGGACAAATTATTCTTCCATGTGGGCTTCAGAAGCATATTGGCTTAAAGCAGCCTGTGTACTCATTCACTGGCCGACTTTTCAAATGAATATTTGCTTTCAGTTCATGCATCATATACATTTAATGAGACGTTTGGATAGGGACACTCGTTCATCCCAAGCAAACGGGCAGCCGTCATCAACGTGGATGTGTGGCCGCATCGAATCGAAGGAAACAGAAGGGAAGAATGAACGTTACAGAGCAACATGCTTTGCCCTGGTCTTAAATTAGGCCACCATTAGGCTTTTAAGTCTTCTCTGCGTGTCTTAAATAAGCACGACGAACATTACTTTGGGTAAAAATTAACTTTAACTACACCCTTATTATAGATATGGCCCAGAGAGAATTAGAATATGGCTCTATTCGCAGACAGTGAGAAATTAAATCACAGTTAAAACGGATGGGTTAATGACTGAATAGCCACCCACTGACTACCCTCTCCCTGAACGATGGCATAACCACACAGAGGTTAGCTGATCCAAGCAGCTTCTCTCCATGGCCAAGTCGGGGTCTGCTCTTTAGTATCGTGCTTAAAAAGCTTAGCCTGGATACAATATGATAGCATGTAGAGGCTGTTTAGATAATGAGCATTTGCCCCAGACTGTTTCCATTGTTGTGGCCCTGATAATCCCGCGGTACCTGCGGCTGAGCCTTAGGTTGCGGTGAATAGTTATTGCCGTGAGAGCTGCTGGACAGTGAAGATTAAGCATTTTTCTAATTACAAATTCAGCCAAATGGGTTCAAAATTAAATATTGTAAAACCAGAGGAATAAATTAAAACCCCTACCACCTCACACACACACTTGTCTTTCTAGACTTGTGAGAACCCTCATTACTGACTACATTCATTAACCCTCATTCACTACCTTCATAGTCTAATCTTGATTCTAACTTTAAACCCAAGTCCTAATCCTAAAATAGACAGTCGAAAGAAGTGAGGACTGGCTGAAATGTGCTCAGTTTTAAGAGGTTTTTAGGCAAGGCTGAAAACTCAAATTGGTCCTCAGAAATATAGCTGAAGAAGGACACACACACACACACACACACACACACACACACGCGCGCGCGCGCGCGCGCGCACAGAGTATAATCAACAGACACGCACGGCAGCCGTGCCCGTGCAGATTTCCTGCTAACCAAATTGCTTCACCCGGTACCAGGCAGCGCTCTCACGCATCAGTCTGCCCTCTGCTCTCCGGTGAAATCATCTCGGCTTGTGATTGGTTGGCAGGTAAACCTGCACATTCTTGGTCAGCGCCCCCGTAGCTCGTGTTTGCCTGCGTCCGATCATCAAGGCAGCCGCTCGGCCACGCCCACCGCCAAATTTGGCAAGCTCTTGTCCAAAGTCGAAAATAACACGTTGTCGTTACCGGTAAACGCCACTTGGGGGCACCCACTCCATATCGCCTGACTTGTCCAAGCCCCGGGAAGGCAAGAGGGAAAGAGCGAGAGAGAAATTTCTCTCAGAAGTGTTTACCCTGACGTCAGTTTAGCAGGGCGAGCCGTGCTCCGTCTCCACACTCAGTAAGAATTGGGGGGAATAGATGAGCCGCCGCACTACAACTTGCGCTCCTACCGGACACCGAGGAGTCAATGTAAACGTTTTCTTCTGCTCTAAAAGTGGACTAAAAAACAACAACAACAACAACAACAACACCCAAACAAGCCAGCACGATGAACACCTGCGCTTTTTTGCTGCTTTTGTTGAGATGTACCGTTCAGATCTACGCCGATGGCATCGAGGGGCCAACAGGTAAGGGACCCTCCTCACACATCTCGAAAACGCTGCTTTTGGAAGTTTTGCGGTTTGATTTGAACCCCGGGAGAGATGCCCGGCTCGGCTGCGGGCTCTTTGAAAGGGCAACTTTTGAGTCACTTTAGTTTGAGCCGCTTCCCCCCTGGCGTGTGTGTTTTCTGCAGCATGTGGCTGGCTGCTGGCTGGCTGCTGCTGCTGCTGTAAATCACCTGAGTTGCATAAGACAACGTCGGTCCCTCCTGTAGAAAACTACTGATAGTTGCCCTTTATCGCCTTGAACCCAAGTATGACGAACTACCTGGCGAAGGTGCCAAATAATGTCGCCGTGTTCATTTCGGGGCGAGTTGCGTCTGGCTGTTCCTGGGAAGCTGCCGTTTCCCCCTTTTGCCAAACAACGGACGAGTCGGCTGCACATATCTCTCTTTTTTTGGCCATTGCTCGACCACATTTAAAGGGATAGGTAGTTTCAAACACGTTTAACAGTTGCAAGGCATCGTTTGCAGCTGGCGTGGCCTCACGCAACGTGGTCACCATAATGGTTAATCCCCAGCCAAGATAAGGAATCAGGAAAACTGTGGTTATAATAAAAAAAAAGGGATGTCATCCAGAAACCAAACCCAGTGCCCCCCCCCCCCTCTCTCTCTCTCTCTCTCTCTCTCTCTCTCTCTCTCTCTCTCTCTCTCTCTCTCTCTTTCTGCTATTGGATTACAAAATGAATGTTTGGACTCGTGGAATATTACTGGGAAAAGTTTACATCCAAATGGGTTTTATTCTGTTGTAACATCCTACTACCAGCTGTAATCCAGAAACATGCCTCTTCCCCTCATAACGGTGACCAGGGTACCACCACTGTGTCCACAAGATAATTCTCCACCCCCCCCACACACACACACAAACACACACAATGGAGCAATGCTAGAAAATGCTGTTGATCTAATCATTAAGGATGCCATGGTTTACTTTTTTTTTCTAGTGCCAGGCCAGTTTATGCTCTCGAAATCCAGACACGACGATGGGAAATAAGAAATAATGCATGTTGGATTTGTTTCAGAGTTCATTGTCCTTTTTTGCACATTTAAAGGGCCAACATGAAGAGCTGCACTATGATGGGCATGCCCTTGTTCGACGGAAGGATAGAAATACTGTCATTTTTCAACACCGTGCACCCACAATTGTGCCCTTTGGTGTTCCTTCTACATTTGAGTCAGTAATTTTGCAGGGTAAAGAGAGAGAGAGAGAGAGAGAGAGAGACAGAGAGAGAGACAGAGAAGGAGAAGAGTAAAATGACTAGTTCAATAGGTTATGCAGCATTACATCGTTATATCAATTTTCTATGACTATGATTCATACCTCTCATATTCAGTCCTCAATTCTTGGGTTTTATTTATTTATTTATTTGTTCTGTTGGACAGGAAAGTTCATGTTCAGGTTATTCAGAGGCAATGGCAAGCTTTCTGACTGGATGCTTCATCCTCGTTCAGTGAAGAGTCTTCCTCTGAATGAGTAGATCGCATTGATAGCAAGGGGAATTTCAAAATAATGTGATGAATATCGTCACCGCTTCGATTTGTCGAAGGAGGAATACGGTGGGATTCGTCGAAGGATGGATTTTATGAATTTAATGTGTTGTCTTGGAGTCCGGCTCCGTATACGTTTATCCTTGAATCAGTGCAAATCTCTTGTCTTCCTGTTTTCGGCTCTTTTGTCTGCGAGTCTCTCTCGCAGTCTCTGTCTTCGAGTCTCTTCCTGTCACACGCATGCACACACAAATGCATACGTGCACACATGTATGCACACATTCGGATCATATTTATCACTGTCTTTTTTCCTTTAGCTTGTACGAACAGTGTAATAAGTCAGTAGTAATGGCTGCCAGTACCCCGAGGGCTGCTACGGCCTGACATAACAATTCGAAGAAGTAATGCTGACATTTGACCGAGACTTCTCACTTCTCATTTCCCGGCTCACGTTATCAAATTAAAAACGATGTAAAAAGCAGGATTTGGGTCTCGCACTTGGATTTCTCTGTAACGGTTCTGCTTTGTTTCGTGCAACGAGGGATGCTTCATCAAGGCTCAGAGATGCAAAACTATAGTATGTGACGCGCTGCAAAAAAAAACCAAAACACAACAAACCAAAACACGACAAATTCATGCAAGCAGAATGTGTATTGTCAGGAGGTGAGTGGAGCAGATCATTAAGAAGAATGGGCTGAGACATAAGGAGGATTAAATCACACACAGGTAATTAAAAGAGCTCAATGGAACAATGACGCCTTACTCAGGGTCCGTACGATGGCGCTGACAAAAACAGACACATTGTTGACTATTTAGTTTGCTAACTGGAGTGTTGCAAGCCTCACAGCCGGTCCCATTACCTTTTCATTAGCCAATAATAGCGGCGGTGCCGGTTTTGTGGATTTTATTCTGAGTGACTGACTGATCCTTTGGCCTGGCTCCGCTCACGCTCTCCCAATGTGTTTTCACTCGCCCAACTCATTCACAGAGACAGGAAATTAACAGTGTTGAGGTGGTCTCGGGTCGTGTTCATGTCTGTTTTGATTTAACACGTTCTCCCCCTTCATTGTGTCAGGACCGTGCCTTAACCTCGGCAGTTGATGCCATTTCACTCCGCTTTCTTCCCCACCCGCTTCATGTTTGGCCGTATCCAGCACTAATGCCCCGGTCCGCACAGTCTGCCATTTCGCTGGAAGTAGGAATTTCCATCTGGCCCCCTCATTGGCTGCCCTTGTAGTATTATTGATGGGAGGGGGGGAAAAATTACTCTATTTGTTCCCACAGCACAGAGAAAATGGGCATGAAAAACTGTTGTTTAGACCGCATTTCTATATACATATAGCCCAGTCTCGCATTTTTTTACTTCTCTGTTCCGTCTGATGGAAATGGCACAGATAGTCACTCACCATCTGCACCCCCCCCACCCCCGCCCCCATAAGCCTGGCATGCCATCGACTGAGCAGTATAATCTGGGCCAATTATCCCGTGTCACATATTTCATTTTACAGTTTCATCCAAGGCTAAGACACCGTATCCTTTCCCTCATTTCAGCCTTAAGTAAGATAACACTTTGGTTCGAGATGAAAAAGAAACGTGGGGGCCCAGACTGTTTAGTGACAAGATGGCGAGGAATGTGTCATACTTCAGGGAAGAGCATTTACATCATATTCAGCAGCCACGTCGGGGAGACGGAATTTTATAGGGCCAGACACGCAGACTCAGACGTCAACACAATGACAAACGCCTGTTCCCCAAGCATACACAAATAGGTAGGTGTGGTGGAGGGTCGGTGCTCCGCAGTCCTTGGTGTTGAATTTTTTAAAACGCGTGAGCCACGTGAAACAAATGGTAATCAATTATCTCGAGCAGCTTTTTTTTTTTTTAAAAGCAGCCCCTTTATGCCATTTGAATGCGTTCTCGGCTGCCGCTGAAAGCGTTTTGCTGTGTGGTTGATCGTACGATGCAGTATTGATGTCACGGCTCTCTATTTATGATATATGCACTTTTGCTCCCCAGCGTGCTGGCCGTAACGTGCCCCCCCTAAATAGGCAAATAGATAGTCATCAGAAAGGGCATTACCTGTACGCCTGAGCTGCATTTCTGAATTATTGTGAGTAAAAAAACCGAACCGTCACATTGTTGCAGGTCCAGAGACCGTTGACTGCTTGCTCGGCCACACAGAGGAGATGCTCCCCGCAGGAGTCGGGCCCCCCATCCGTGGCTATAGTGGGTGAGGAGCAGGGGGGATTCGATCGAAATTGGACATTTTCCTACTGAAAGGCTGGTTGATTTCCGTGTTTGTGGCATCCTGGGCAGTATTATGGAAATTACAGGGGGGGGGGGGGCAGAGAGAGAGGATGGGAGAGAAAAGGAAAGAAAAAAAAAAGAGAAAGAGTGAGAGGAGAGAACGGGAGAGGGATTTGGTCTGTTAAATTGTCAGGATGTTTTGCTCTCCGCTGAGATCGCAGCAGGACGTTGTTTGCTTATGGGTGCTGTCCATAACTGCCGTCCATGGTTGTGCGTGATTAAAAGGGTGTTTAGGAGAGCGGTGCTCCGCTCCACAGCCTGTCTCCTTCCACTCCTCAGTCTGATCTACAGTAATGCTGGGCTGTGTGGAGGAGAGCCAGCACCCGATTGGCTGACACATCTCACAGGCCTGGAAAATGAAACATATCCATCTGTGTGTTTAAGGAATTTTGCTGGATGCCAAGGGCTATGATTTGTATTCCCCATCACCGAGCACGTCTCTAGCCAAGGGGCTCCAATGTTTTGAGCCAGTCTCATTTTTCTGTGATGCATCATACCTCAGTTCCTCCTCGTGCCATCCTCTACGCTGCGCTGCTGCTTAAATACATGTCATTGTCATGCCTTTTCAATTCCAGGAAGCTTTTGGGCTGTTGTAATGATAGTTTCAAGCATCGTGGGGGTTACTCTTTTGTCCCTTTCACACTTCTTAACAGAATCCCCAAACACATTCTGTGTGCTTTTAGTGGTCCTATGTGCTCCACTTGAGGCCTCTTCGAGGACTGTTTGCTCTTCAGAAAGGTCACGGACAGGGTGGGAGCCATGTTTGTGAGGCAGAGGGAAGAGCAGGTTGCTGCCTCTGGTGGCCGGCTGAGTGTAGGGCAGCGCCTCTGAGCAGGATCATTTCTGCCTTGGGTGTCTTCTACCATTCAGCCTACCGTCTCTTTGTGCCTTTGCCCCCTCACAGCGAAAGCCCACCGGCTGATATTTGTGGGCTAACAAAAGGCTGTGAAAGGAACCACTCCAAGGCAGAACAAGGCTGACAGGGGTGATAATTATATGTGACACTTATTATCCTGGCAAGGTCTCTTTCATTGTAACAGAATTATTAAGGGGTCAGGACTCAAGACTACTTTTTACGACCAGCAAATGGGGGACCAAAAATCTAATTTGCTCCTTTTGGAAACGAGTTGATGACTGTAGAGCGGTAGCTAGAAAGACACTCGAGAATTAGTAAAGCAAGACATAAGCTATGAATGAATATTTGGCCAGTATTGCTTCAGTGGGTTTAATGAGCGTTAAGGTGATTAGACCCTGTCAACATAGTGATGTCCAAGATTACTAATGTATTCGAGTTAATTCTTTTAACGCTTGCTTTCATAGTCTGTAACTGAACACTCCTGCAATGTGATTTATTTTAACAGAGATTTTTTTCCTCTTTCTACTCAACTATAATAGTGTTTTTTTCTTGCAGAGGTTTGCCAAATTTGTTTTTTTAATGCACGTTCTGCTTTTGAAAGGGATACACAGAAAACTTGAACTTGCACTGTATCATGTGCTGTGAATATTTTAACATACTGATATGTGTGTGTTTACATGTGTGTGTGTGTTTTTTTGTGTGTGTACGAGTGTAATCATCAGCATCTTCCTCTATGAGTGTCTTTGCATGCAGCGTAGGGGAAGCAGAGGAAATCAGGCATGAGCTGGCCATGCAGGAGGGTCCTATGGCTCCGAGTGATTCAGCGCTGACACTGATGTTAGCAGTTACTGGAGATGCTGGCATTATGGTTCTCCAGGGCCACTGTGACTCCGTGACTCCTTCTAGTCCGCTGGAAGTCATCCCGAGCCTTCGAGAGATTTATAGCCCGTGGCCTGCCTTAGCCTGGCCCTCCCGCACTACTCCGCTGCAACAGCCGGAGAGCCGGGGCTCTCAGCGACCCCACCCAGGTGATATTAATGTGGTATTGATCTTTCAAGCTCCAGCAAGGCCATTTTACTTAGATTTCATCAAAGCGGCATCCAGCGTGTGACCCACCACTTTGATGTCGGGGGTTTGAATTAGCCATCCGGGCAGGACTGGCACGGCTTTAATAAGGTCTAGCCGCTGGCTTTTGCGGATATGGAACATTGCCAGTATTGTATAGAGCAAAGTACAGATGGAGCTGTGAAAAGTAGAAATCCTCTCAAACCTCAAAGACTGAGCCCGGCGGAGTCCTTTCCATAAGAGGGCTCTATATACCACAGAAGAAAACCACGGTGTACTGCATACCGCCATGAAACACGCAGTTGATTGACCATCCAAAATGACAGGCGTACAACAGTTATGTCGTATTATGTCACTTAAAGGGCATGTATCGCAACCGACGTAGAAATGTATATCTCGAAGTGTTGCGAGCCTGTGTTTACAGATCGCACATGAGGCAAAGGAAATTGTTTAGCTTGAACACACACAGACGCACACCCACACAGATAGGCCATATTATCTCACTGCATAGGAAGGTGGACGTGATTTGCAGCCGATAAAGGCACTCGTTCTCCCCCAGAGGTAGCTAGCTTTAGTCTGCAGTAAGTGGGTCTGCAAGACTGATGCTGCAAGGGCTGCAGCTTATGCTTACCCAGAGGAAAGAGACTCTCGTGTGCTGTTTATATTTAGCCCACTGGCCATTGTTCAGCTCTTTACCATACGATTTTGTCAATACCAACAAATGTATAGATAGATTCCTAAGCACGCTATCCTGATGTGCTTTGTGAATTGGGGGTGGGGGTCGAGAGGTTGGCAAGCAGTGTCGAATTTTTCCCAGTTTTTTTGTTTGGGTTGCCTGGTCTTTGTACGAGATACCTCCAGTGAAATTTGAAACTCATGTGCTCTTCAGAAAATCAAAACAGTCCATTTAAGCCTTCCCTTCCTCCCGCCTGTGTAATGAATGTGGGTTTTAGTTGTCTTTGTGTGATGATGACTGCTCTCTTTTAGGGAAGGTGGTATATCTGGTCGGACCAGTCTCCTTTGGCAAAGGAATAGCCTCTCAGACCCTGACATGAACCGTATCATCAGTAATCTTCATCTCTGTAATGTATCTTATACTCATCACCACATATGTTGGCTTTATTATAGGACTGGGTCTGCTGAGGACCAGGAAGGTGTAACAGAGCAGGAATAATGTGGTGGCGTTCTGCAGTTCTTTATGAGTCCCGTAAAATACTCAAACAACTATAAGAAGTGTAAACTAAACCAGTTTTATTAGTTATACGTTTTTTATTAGTTTATGGCTTTTAACCTGCATACATCTTCCTTGCAGGTCTGGAAGTTTCTGAAGTGAATACATTTGGTCTCTCCCTGCCTTGTGGCATACTAGTTTCCTATGGAGCAGAGGAGGTTTGCAGGTAATGGGCAGATAATGGCAGCTGGGATGGCCTGCTAGTATATCACTGTCACGCAACGCCACGCCCTAACCTGCTGACTGACCACGACTACGCGTGGGATGGAAGAAGCACTTGATCAGAAGTTCCTCTTTTAAACCTTAACACCAATTTTGCGTGCACTTTTGTCTCAGTCCCATTCATTGTATTAGGGCTGGGCCATATGGACAAAATCAAATATCATGATATTTTTGACCGAATACCTCGATATCGATATTTTGATGATATTTGTAGAGATGATAATTGGTGCTCACACAACATATTTACACAATAACATTTTTTTCATACACACTCATTAGTAATGTGGATATGATGTCCAAACAGGTGGAGACAGATGATAGAACAGCTAGAACAGTCTAATAAGTTCAGAAAATTGCATCTTTTTACTGTAATTCAGCCTTTAAAACCAGGAAAAGACAACATTTATGTCATATCATGATATCCAAAATCCCAGATGATATCTAGTATTGTATCACCATATCGATATAATGTCGATATACTGCCCAGCCCCAATTGTAATGATTGTGAAATACATATATGCGATCCTTAGCCCATACTGGACAGCTTGTCTCTGGCCTCAGTGTCAGAATGAAATGTGAATAGAGACGGTAGGAATGCATGTCGGAAAGGTATTATGATGTGCGACACGACTGGCTTCTGTCCGTCACTTGAAATTGTCTCGTCAAGTGATGTTAGCAAACGAAATGGGTCACACTGTAGTTGAAGGGGTGTGCATAAGACTGACATGACACTCTCATAACCATGACATGACACCTGTCATGAGCATTAAGGAATCTTTATGAATGTCTTTGACAGTTGTCATTAATTGTCATTCGGTCAGTTATGTCCTTTTTGATGCGAAGTTGACATTGTTTGAGATGTCTTTGTTGCAGCAACCCAAGTGGGACCGAGCCGCTAGATTTGACATATTTTGCACATCTGTAGCTGGAAAACAGACATCTCAAACAATATCAGCTTTGCATTAAAATGACATAGTTGACCAAATGACACTTAATGACAACAGTCATAAACATTCATAAAGACTCCTTCATGTTCATGACAGGTGTCATGTCATGGTTATGAGAGCGTCATGTCAGTCTTATGCATACCCTTTCAAATACGGTGTTGCCGCAAAAAGTGTTGAGGAACTGCAACGGCTTGGGCAGCTTTGTTCTGATTAATATGTTAGTGGGAGATGGAACAAAGGCAGAGCCTATTGATTTCTCATACACAGCCTGTCACAGTCAGCTTATTGTCTTCTTCCTCTTGAAACTCTCCCCGCGCTCTTTTGTGACCTCTCATCACTTTCCTCTTCACTTTGACGTTCCTGCATTTCAGCTGTTGCTCAAGGGATGATGTGGAGTGATCCTTCATAAAAGAATGAAAATAAATAAAGTAAAATAACAGTAAAAAAAAAAGAAAGAAAAAGAAAAAAATTATCTCGGCTGATTCATATTATGCTGTGCCTGGCTTAAGGTACAGGACATGCACAGATCAGGGATCTATCTATCTGTCTATCTGTCTAGCTATCTGTCTATCTGTCTGTCTGTCTGTCTGTCTGTCTGTCTGAAATGGAAGGAATGTCTGTCTCGATAACCGTTCAACCGATCGACTTCCCACTTGGTGGGTGTATTGTTTAGGACCCATGGAAGTTGAGTGTCGAGTGTGAAGTTGTTTGGATGCACCGTTGTCGAGAAAATCACGGGACACACACACACACACACACACACACACACACACACACACACACACACACACATATATATACACACAGACAGACAGACAGACACACACACTCACACACACACACACATATATGTATATATACATATATACACACACACACACACACACACACAGACAGACAGACAGCGACGTTCATCCTGTGACGACCGGAACAGCGCCACTCTGCTATTGCAACCCACACTGTGGTCATAGGAGGGATTACACCCGAACGTGCACCCTACTAGTCTGTCTATCTGTCTGTCTGTCTGCCTGTCTGTTTGTTGTCTAAGGTGACATTAAAGACTGCGGCCTGAAGGATGAATTTTACCTCATTTCCCAGCATATTTACACACTTTGAGTCAAATATTCAGTGACATTAACCAAAAGGGATGTCTCCTGACCGAGAAAATCTATGCCCTTCATTCTCAGATCAGCAATACCATACCATTTTTGTGTAGCTCAGTAACGGCTACAGTGCAAAGCCCCATAATGCTCTTAAATGGCTGTGTAATTCATGCATGTAGTTAATGCACGCCCACATGTTCATGTCCAAAGCACTGCTCATCTTCATACCAAAAGCCGAGGTATGGATGGATATAAGCGGCCTTGACAAGCTGGTACACCGACAAATGGACAGACAATGCCTTCTAGGATGCAATTCTCCTTCGTAGCACCGTGGCCCTGCAGGACCAGATATCGCTCAGCTGCCTGGCATTCCAATGAGACGTCTCGTCAAACAGTCTCAAAGACTGTTTGTTCCTCCTCTCTCTGCCTGGCTCAGCCAAATGGCTAAAGGGAAGGGAGGAGGGAGAGGTGATTGCTCAAGGAGGGATGGGGTTTATGGGTGGATTGAGGTGGGCGCCGTCATACCCAAGTCTCACTGTTCAACTGGGTGTGCTGAGCTTTGCCAGCTCTCTTTCATCTCCCCTTCTCCAGTAGGACAGAGGCAGCCCATGTTTGTGTGTCTCACATTAGCACAAAGCCAGAAATCGACCAGAGTCCACTGGGCATCGTTGACAAAGAGCTGAATTCAGAGGCGTAAACAGTGGATTATGTGGGCCTTACTGTGTGTGGGTCTCTTTGTTTATGTGTGTGTATCATTTTTATCACACATGTACTTGTGTATGTGTGTTTTTTGTATGCTCATGGATTGATGTATGTGTGTTGGTATATGCAGAGGGTGGCAGATTGTTGATTACGCCCACCTGATAATATGTTAATATTTGCTAATCTCCTTTGGCCATTTCAAACATCTATACATCACAAACATGTGGATTATCGCCATTGTTCACTTTATATTTTTCTTCAGTGTGAAATGCTAATGTGGAAAATTAGCATACCATAGTAACAATATGATCCCCTGATGATAGATATACGTTACATCGCTTGGAGCAAACGAGTGAAGTTAGGCCAATGAGAACAGACTCAGATGTAGGAGCCGGTCTGTCTTTAAAGACTGAGTAGTCTGACTACACTGTGTGTCAAAGACCTCAGCACAGGTCCGTTTGCTTTACTTTGGGTCAGCCAGGGTAATTAAGAATCAGCTTAGGCTGGGATTACGTCTGGAAGTAGGCTGATCACAGGGGACAGGAGAAAAGGCATTAGCCGAAGAACGGTGGTTAATATGGGTATTACTCTGCTTAGCACTGGTATCATTAGACAGTAAGACAACTGACAATGGGGCCCTGAGATCTGCCACTATCTCTTAATAGGTTGTACGGCGGATAGCTTTGTTCATGTACATTGTGCTATGCCGTCTACCGTCTTGCTATATATCTTGTTCTCTCACGCATTCAAATTTTAATAATTAGTCTCTAATTAGGTCATGGTAATACTTGAAGGTAGAATGAGTAGAATTTGTTGGTTTCGGTTTGCAAGCACAACGTTCACAGTTGGCCCCGCCTCCCCCCGGCTCAATGACACCAGAAGGACACGCCCCCTGACCACAGTTGCCACAACACATCCCAGTGTACAGGCCAACTCCGTGTCGCTCTTCATCCCCATCCTATCCTTCAGTGCTCGCCAGCGGGTGAAAGCCGACCCCAGATCCGCTCTCGTTTTGGAACGAGCTTTGCCCGCTTGGTGTTTCGCCTCGCTATGTTTGGGTATTTCCGGCGCTGTGGCCGCCACAGGCATAGCTTCCGCTTGGACGCGTGCTTGCGATCTTGATCACCTGGTCTCTACGTTTTTATAGAGTCCCGCTGCCCAAAGGTTAACGCCCGGAAACACGGCAAAATAAGAAAATACAGGCAGACGACAGGGTCTGTGCGGATACAGACACCGCCACACACGTCTAGTGGCTCATAAGTGATGACTGAGAGGGATTATTTTTGTACTGGTCTATACATTGATTTTTTTTAGGAAAATCCTACTTGCTCTACCTTTAACTGTACATCTCCCTGAGGTGGTTTGGTGGTGTTCAAAAGTGTTTGCACCAGTGTCTTTGAAACAAAACGTGCATGATTGTTCATCTCTCTTGTGAATACATACACATGCACACACACACACACACACACACACACACACACACACACACACACACACACACACACACACACACACACACACACACACACACACACAAACACACAGACAAAGACATGCAGACACAAAACACACACTCATGCAACTGCTCTTTTGGAGATATTTCGGTGGAATGTAATTAATGTTCTCATTAACTGAGTGAAGGAGCTCCAAGGCAGAACTAAAAGCCTGATACCCTCGGGGTGCCTGACGGTGTAGGCCGCTCTCTTCTTTAACAGTGCACTGTTGCCGAAATGGATAGCCTGTGTTTAACATGTGAGCCAACGAGTTGCCGTACAACTATTTTTCTAGTTAGGCCCAGACCTTTATTGTGTTCTGCGTGCAGGGGTAACCTGATCCTCGTAGCCTTTGGACCACCTCCATAACTGAAGCCATTCCTTGCCCTTTTAAAAAGGACATGGAACCAGGCCAGTGTGAATAATACAGACCTGAGGAAAAGGGTTTATCCAAACATAGAAAGGTCGCATTGGATGGCCCGGCTAATTCTTCTCGTTATGCTTCTTTTCCATGAGCAATTACATGTATTCCTCATATAAGCATCCCACAGACCGGAAAAAACATTACTACAGATTGTCGGATTTACTAGTCGCCGACAGAACAAAGCATTATACTGTTTTGACCTTATTGAAAGGGAGTGGAGGGGGTTGTTTTCCTCAGTCAGTCTTTTAAAGCTAATCCCATCAGAGGGACTGCTCAGTGTGGAAGGCACACTCAGTCACCTCTGAGGTACTGCAGCCAGAAATCCAAGGCAGACAGGAATGTGTTTGTCTGCCTTACTTGGCTTTATTCACTGCAGGCTCGGCTGAAAAAGCAAAGGAGGAGAAAGCTCTGCCCTGAGATTTTGATTGCTTAATTTCTTCCTCTTTCTGAGCCAAGTTAGCGAGCCACAGTCTGAAACTTGTGAGCATCTATGTCTATGGAAAGGAGAGAGAAAAAAGAAAAAAAAGAAATAGGAGAGATTGTTAAGCTGCGTTTTTGTGGTGGCGGTGGCCCGAGTGAGGCGGCGTGGCGGCTCTGACTGTCATTACAGCAGATGAATTAGCTGGGTTTTACCTCTCAGATGAGGACTCCTCGCTCCGCTGGCCATCTTTTGGCTTGGTTAGGCCTGTCCTCTACTAGGGTAATGGGCCTTTTTAGTGGTGAGACCACAGAGCTGAGGATTTATCCCAGTCCAGTGAGTCCCTCCGGCGCCATGAGATCCTGCTGAAGGATTTAAGATTGGTCTGTCTGTCTCTTCTTCCGCAGGAATTTATTTGTGATAAATATCTGTGCCTTCAACCGTTGTACACGTGTTGTGGTGTGGGGCGAGCAGCAAACCCCTGTGTAGGTGCTAGTCCAGTGGAAATGCATTGACATTTTCCTGGAAAATTTGTTTTGGGCTGTTTGCAGCACTTTTGACTTGGGTTGGACGTAGTTTCCCGACTGAAATTTGCCAATCTGATAACCTTTCTGAAAATCCTTGAACCCCCCTCTGTTACCCAGGCACAACATATTGTTTGAAAATATTTGCAATAAAGTATAAAATCTCACCTTTGTGTGGCTTGTCCAACTCTATTTTCAAATGCATCTGTCAATATGGACGCACCTGTTCTTCTTATACGCCTTGTTTTCTGAAATCTGTAGGAAGAACGCCGTGAACGACACGTTTCTTTTCTTTAAAGGAAATCTTTTTATATCATCCAGTATGGGCAGCACGGTGGCCCAGTGGTTAGCACTGTGAAGGTCCTGGGTTCAAACCTCAGGCCGTCCCAGGTCCTTTCTGTGTGGAGTTTACATGTTCTCCCCGTGTCTGCGTGGGTTTCCTCCGGGTGCTCCGGTTTCCTCCCACCATCAAAAAGACATGCATGTTAGGGTTAACACTCCTGTCTGTGCCCCTGACCAAGACAACGGAAGGGAGACTGGAGTTGGTCCCTGGGCGCTGCACTGCGGCTGCTCACTGCTCCTAGCTACACAACTAGGATGGGTTACATGCAGAGGATGAATTGCCCCATTGGGGATTAATAAAGTATATCTCAATCTTAATGGTGATAACAAGGAGAAGTAATGTGTTTTCAGTGCACAGTAAAGAGCCGCAGCAGAAGAACGGTAATGCGCCATATTGACAGGTGCATTTTACAGTAATTATAATAATGATGATAATAATAATGCATTACATTTATAGAGCGCTTTATCTAGACACCCAAAGCGCTTCACAGTGAAGTGGAGAAACTCACTTCAACCATCACCAATGTGTGGCACCCACCTGGGTGATGCACGGCAGCCATTTTGCACCAGAATGCTCGCCACACATTAGCTTGAGGTGGAGAGGGAGGAAGCATTGAGCAAATTACATGGGGGATGATTAGGTGGCCAGATGGCGAGATACAGATTGGAAATTTTGCCAGGACACTCTTTGCGATAAGTACCATGGGATCTTTAATGGCCACAGTGAGTCAGGACCTTGGTTTAACATCTCATCCGAAGGACGGCATCTCCTACAGTGCAGTGTCCCCATCACCGCACTGGGGCATTGGGATTTGTTGTTGTTGTTTTTCATTAGGACCAGAGGGAAGACTGCCCCCTACTGGCCCACCAACACCACTTCCAGCAGCAACTTAGTTTTCCCGGGAGGTCTTCCATCCAAGTACTATCCAAGTCCACACCTGCTTAGCTTCTGTCGTTCGGCAGAGCCAGGGTACATGTTGGTATGGCTGCCAGTAGACCTGGACAAGCCAAACACAGGTGAGGTTTATACTTTATTACAAATATTTTCAAATAATGTGTTTCACTTGGGTAACAGAAAAGGTTCCAAGAATTGTCAGGTTTTGGTTGGGGAAACCTTCCCCAAACTCATCAAAAGTGCTGCAAATGGCAAAAAAAACAAAACAAAAACAAAACAAAAGCAAAACCCCAGGTTTTCTAGGAAGCTGTCAGTGCATTTCTACACGACTAACACCCACGCAGTTGTTTGTGCTAATCCCAAATGGGGCTAATGTTGCGGTAGATGTCAGTGGTGGTAGTGGGGGAGGAATTGGAGAGGAGACATATTTGAAGAGGACATTTAAGTAAAACAGTATGAGATCTGCAATATTAATGTGACCACTTTCCTTTGGTCTGAAGGTGAAAAAGCGATCAGGCAGTTTCCTTATTGGGTACATGACACATCATATTATGCATTATTTTGATTCAGACAAAAACCGTTTAATTGGTAATGACATGTCTCACAAGAACCCGGAACTCAAACTACTCAAAAATGTTGGCGCTCAAATTGAGTTGAATTTCACATTAAAAGCTTTCTCCGGTGGGGTGCTGGGGAGATGGAGAGAGGGTTCACTCCTGGGATCCCATGGCGGCAGTGCTGAGCTACACAAAAGGATCATCTGCTGGCTCTGTCACCCCCCCCCCGCCATTTTTTTTACACCCCCCCCCTCTTCTGTTCTCATTTTCTCCAAGTATCCATCATCCTACCGTCCCCTCTACAGCTGAGGCTCTCCGTATCTCCGGTCTGCCTTTGTCCTTGTCCAGGGCTGCTCTGGGAGCTACGGCACACCTGAGTGTCTCCGCGAAGGGCTGAGCATCCCAGGCAGGAGGCAGGAGGAGCGGCACGAGCTCAAAGCAGACTTGTTTCGGTGTATGTGTGCCTGTCCGCCTCCCCAGGCGCTCATTAATCTAGAGTGAAGGTGTGCATTTCCTCCGGCTACAGGGGGAAACACACATGCACACGCTGAGGTTAAAAGGCCCCCGACGGAGAAGTAATTTCCCTGCCCGGGGTGATGGGAGAGGGTAACTTTATTAGCTGCGCTCCGCTACAGATTTACTTGATTATACGAGCCAAGTCTGGATGGCGACACTGCTGCGGAGGGAGTATGGCACACCTTCACCCGGGGTGGGTGTGTGTGTGTGTGTGTGTGTGTCTGTGTCTGTGTCTGTGTCTGTGTGTGTGTGGGAAGATTGTGATTTGTATGATGTTGGGAGGGCGAGTCAGTTGACACACCTGGGACCTCCTGCTAGTCTGTAATCTGTGGAGGGAATGATCTTCAGATAATAAGCAGGCGCTGTTCTGGAAAGTGCTCTCTGTAACTCTCTTAGGCTGGTGAAGGACACGCCTCCTTTTAGGAAGCACGCCACACAGGCAGGTAGACCGTAACACAAACGCACACAATCGGAGACTTAAGTGCACACACACACGCGCACACACACACACTCACTATGGCTGGCTAATATGGACAAAATCAAATATCACACGAACGCCTCAAAGCCGTGTCAGTAATGTGACGGCGTTTTCGGGGCTGGTCGTAAGATATTCACACACGACAAAATGTAGACAACATGGCCGTTAGCAATGCAGATGTGTTGCCTAGGCAGGTAGAAGCATCCGTTTCTCATTGCACATGGCTGGAATAGTCTAAACAGTTCAGAAAATGGTATCGCTGTACTGTAATGCGGGGCGCCCAGGTGGCGTGGCGGTCTGTTCCGTTGCCTATCAACATGGGGCTCGCCGGTTAGAATCCCTGTGTTACCTCTGGCTTGGTCGGGCATCCCTACAGACCCAATTGGCCGTGTCTGCGGGTGGGAAGCCGGATGTGGGTACGTGTCCTGGTCGCTGCACTAGCGCCTCCTCTGGACAGGTGGGGCACCTGTCCGGGGGGGTGGGGCTGGGGGGGGGATAGCGTGATCCTCCCACGTGCTACGCCCCCTGGTGAAACTCCTCACTGTCAGGTGAAAAGAAGCGGCTGGCGACTCCACGTGTATGGGAGGAGGCATGTGGTAGTCTGCAGCCCTCGCCGGGTCGGCAGAGCAGGTAGAGCAGCGACCGGGACAGCTCGGAAGAGTGGGGTAATTGGCTGGATACAATTAGGGAGAAAGGGGGGTGGGATCCAGAAAAACAACTTTACTGTAATGCAGCCTTTCAGGACCAGGAAAAGACGGCAACTTTTAAGCTGTATCACGACAACTGACACCCCACATGACATCTAATCCCCTAACACAATAGCGATACATCAGTATATCGCCCATATTAGCCAACAACAGACACAGGATGGAAACTGATTTAGATTTTGAGTCAATAAGCTGGACCGACCATCCTTTTTACAAGACACGATTAGATTTTTCCCCCGCTGTTTCCTGTTTTATGTTGTGTTTGTCTGTGACTACCAAGCTGACATAATACTCCCACAGCACGTAAACAGCCAGTTCTTTCCACGGGGGCTGTTGCCATCTACAATACCCATTAACAGATCACATTTCATACTGACACCGTATGCACACACACTGACCGTCAGGCTCACACACACACACACACACACACACACACACACACACACACACACACACACACACACACACGCCTGCCCTTTTACCACTCGCAGGGCAAATGCCATTAACCTCTTTTAACCCGAATTGATCCACGGGACCTCTTGGATTTTACCCTGTCTATATCAGCCTATGTGATGGGATTAGGACTGGGTGTGGTGGTTTTTACCACCCCCCTGCCGCCGCCCCCCGCCCCACGAGACTCACCCTAGGGCAAGAATGTGAGCAAGATGAGGTCATATTGGCCAGTTTAGTGCAACAGTGTGTTACCTCCGTTGTGTCAGCCCTCCTCTACCTGCCGCTTTGTGCCTCAGATTAAACCCTTTAAACCCCTTAAGGGAGTTGCCATGGAGGCCACTCTCATCAATTGCTTTGCCTCTCATCCCGTAATGCACGGTAATGGGGGAGGGCTTTGTGCTCGCACTCACCTGTTGAAGCAACAGCGTGCACGTGTCGCTGTTGGTATTTGTGTTTGTGCTCTGAAAATATGTTCCGTGGGAATGCTGCTGGAATACAGCGTTTATAATACATGTTCATAATACATGTTCATAATACAGTATTCATAATACATGTTCATAATACAGTGTTTCTTATACATGGTCATAATACAGTATTCATAATACATGTTCATAATACAGTGTTTATAATACATGTTCATAATACAGTGTTTATAATACATGTTCATAATACAGTATTCATAATACATGTTCATAATAAAGTGTTCATAATACAGTATTCATAATACATATTCATAATACAGTGTTTATAATACAGTGTTCATAATACAGTATTCATAATACAGTGTTTATAATACAGTATTCAGAATACAGTGTTCAGAATACAGTATTCATAATACAGTATTCATAATACAGTGTTTATAATACATGTTCATAATACAGTATTCATAATACATGTTCATAATAAAGTGTTCATAATACAGTATTCATAATACATGTTCATAATAAAGTGTTCATAATACAGTATTCATAATACAGTGTTCATAATACAGTATTCATAATACAGTGTTTATAATACAGTATTCAGAATACAGTGTTCAGAATACAGTATTCATAATACAGTATTCATAATACAGTGTTTATAAGACAGTATTCATAATACAGTGTTCAGAATACAGTGTTCATAATACAGTGTTTATAAGACAGTATTCATAATACAGTATTCATAACTGTTTATAATACAGTATTCATAATAGTGTTTATAATACAGTATTCATAATACAGTTTTCATAATACAGTGTTTATAATACAGTATTCCCAATACAGTTTTCATAATACAGTATTCATAATAGTGTTTATAATACAGTATTCATAATACAGCATTCATAATACAGTGTTCATAATACAGTGTTTATAAGACAGTATTCATAATACAGTATTCATAACTGTTTATAATACAGTATTCATAATAGTGTTTATAATACAGTATTCATAATACAGTTTTCATAATACAGTGTTTATAATACAGTATTCCCAATACAGTTTTCATAATACAGTATTCATAATAGTGTTTATAATACAGTATTCATAATACAGTATTCATAATACAGTGTTCATAATACAGTGTTTATAAGACAGTATTCATAATACAGTATTCATAACTGTTTATAATACAGTATTCATAATAGTGTTTATAATACAGTATTCATAATACAGTATTCATAATACAGTGTTTATAATACAGTATTCATAATACAGTATTCATAATACAGTGTTCATAATACAGTGTGTATAATACAGTATTCATAATACAGTGTTTATAATACAGTATTCATAATACAGTGTTCATAAGCAGCGCTTAGCTGCTAACTACACTGGCATGTGTGCTTGAGCCCCCAATGAAGACCAAGCACCCCCCCCCGGACTCCTTTAACACATCAGAGAACACATACACACACACATGCACACACAGATGCGCACACAGACACACACACACACACCAGTTTGTTACCACACCAACCAATGTCCTCGCAAATTCACAATACATGTGTAGACACCAGCTTGCTACCACACACACATACACACACTCACACACACCAATTTGTTACTAAACAAACCTCACACACACACACACACACACCAGTTTGTTCCTAAACAAACTAATGTTATTACACACACACACACACACACACACACACACACACACACACACACACACACACACACACACACACACAGGTGCCTGTCAGCGGCCCAGTCATGCTCCGTGGTCAAGGTGAGGGGGTGTGAAGGGGCAGGTGAAAGCGGGGAAATGCAAACACATTGAGATGAGAGGAGCCGGGGGAGAAGAGAAAGAAAGGAAAGCCGTTCCGTCTCGCGCACCCTGTTGACAGCGGGCCTGTTATTGTCAGGTTATTGTGGGGTTGGAGCTGACAGGTCTGCTCTGCTGGAGTCCAGGGGAGCCGCTTGCTGGGGTGAGGTGTTCTCTGGGAAACCAGCGTTAGGCTGCATATCCAGCTTTGGAGACACAAAACGTGACTCTAGTCGTATGGAAAACCAGTTTCCCTCGCAGCGGTGGCTCTAGGAGTGCTCCGCCTCTTCCTGTGGTGGGCGGGGCTAACATCAGCCGAGCCTGTTCATCCCGGTTCATCCCAGCAATCAGAGTAATGACCGTTTACAAATGTGGTGGCGCAAAGTACATCAACATACGCCAGTCAGAGTAGTTCCCATCGCAGAGCTTAATTTTGGGGACCATCGCAGGGTTGTGTACTTCTGCTCGTGTCCGTTATCGCGTCAGCGTGTGCGGCGGAGGTTCACAGCGAAGCCCCCCCCCCCCCCCCCCCCCGGGCGCCAGCAGATCCAGACAAAGCCGGCCACACACAGGCACGTCATTAGTGGTTATACCGTCAACGCCGCCGTGTTATTATCTCTGCCGGGCTCGGGCCTCCAGCGGGAGGCAGCGCGCCGCTGCTCCTGGTAACAGGTGTGCTCCTGTTTGCCGAGCTGCCTTCCCAGGGTCGAGATCCCCTGCCCGCGTGGAGAAAACGCCGGCCCCCCTCCCCGCAGCCCTCTAATGAAGTCAGCCACGGCGTGACAAATGGCTGCTCTCTGGAGGGCCAGTGCAAATGGGGCTCGGATTTGTCATGTGGTTGGGATCGGGTTTTATCCTGCCTGGAAATAGTTGGTAATAGCAGGAAAGGGGCTTGGGTTCGGGCGGTGGTGGTGGTGGTGGTGTGGGGGGAGAGGGCGGTTTTCTTCAACAGATTGTACAAGTGGCCTCTTGCCCTCTCTTGTTTGTGGGCTAAAGAGTTCAGCGGAGGGGTTCACCTCTGCAGGATGCAACACAAAGGTGCACATAGACCCAGTCCGCTTAATACATGTACTGTAGGGCTGAACCACGTTGCTATATATATATATATATATATATATATATATATATCAATTTGTATTGCAACATTAAAGAATAAAAAGTAACATTGTTTCACCTACATGAAGTATTCGACTTTGAAAGCTCCAATTTTTAAAGAATTTATCGCTCTACCAACGATAAGGTTCATTTTACAGGGGAAATAGTGCAGTAATCCAAGAAGTCCCTAAGTCAGACTAAATCAGGGGTCCCAAAATTTTGTCACCCACTTGTGGAGATACTTTTTGGCCCGGGACCCACCAAATATTTTGTGCATTAAAAACCGATAAATTCTTATTACCTGTCGAAAGCTGAGCTAACTAGCCGTCCTCTCTAGGCTGTGTCGTATACCGGTGCAGCATTCCTCAGTTCAGGCCTCAGTCATGGCCTGCTTCATAGTCATGATGACCGTTTTAGCGGTATTTTGAAATACGATTAAATCTTTGGATTGTTTGCAATGACTCAAAACGTGTGACAGTGAATACTTTCTTTTTTTATTTATGTAATATCAGATATTTGAGCACACAAAAGACAATAAATGTGCCTTTTATCCCTGTGTATGTAGTACGGTGGCGCGGTGGTTAGCACGGTTGCTTCGCAGCAAGAAGGTCCTGGGTTCGAGCCCCGGGGTAGTCCAACCTTGGGGGTCGTCCTGGGTCGTCCTCTGTGTGGAGTTTGCATGTTCTCCCCGTGTCTGTGTGGGTTTCCTCCGGGTGCTCCGGTTTCCTCCCACAGTCCAAAGACGTATAGGTCAGGTGAATCGGCCATACTAATTTGCCGCTAGGTATGGGCGTCCGGGTAGCGTGGCGGTCTGTTCCGTTGCCTACCAACACAGGGATCTCCGGTTCGAATCCCCGTGTTACTGTCGGCTTGGTCGGGCGTCTCTACAGACACAATTGGCCGTGTCTGCGGGAAGGAAGCTGGATGTGGGTATGGGTCCTGGTTGCTGCACTAGCGCCTCCTCTGGTCGGTTGGGGGCGCCTGTTCAAGGGGATGGGGAAATTGGGGGAATAGCGTCATCCTCCCACGCACTACATATCCCCGGTGAAACTCCTCACTGTCGGGTGAAAAGAAGCGGCTGGCGACTCCACATGTATGGGAGGAGGCATGTGGTAGTCTGCAGCCCTCCCCGGATCAGCAGAGGGGGTGGAGCAGCGACCGGGACGGCTTGAAAGAGTGGGGTAATTGGCCGGATACAATTGGGGAGAAAAAAAGGGGGGGGGATTTGCCCCTAGGTATGAATATGTGTGTGTGTGTGGGGGCCCTGTGTGATGGCCTGGCGACCTGTCCAGGGTGTCTCCCCGCCTTCCGCCCAGTGACTGCTGGGAGAGGCTCCAGCATCCCCGCGACCCCGAGAGCAGGATGAGCGGTCGGGATAATGGATGGATGGATTCCCATGTGTCCATATACGATGGGTTTATTGTCGACATGCAGCGACCCCCCCTGGCAAACCATGGAAATCACCGGACCAAATGGTACTATTTGTCAGCTGCGCCTCAGAAGCCGCTGGTAGGAACGCGGAGCTTGCTAAATATCGTTTCCTGTCAAGCAGTCAGTCACGTTTTAGCCCCGCATGACTGATGGGCCCAGTTTGCTTAACTCTGCATCCTTTGCAATGCAAGTGTTGCACATTTTTCTGTCGTAGTCTCCATTTTGAAATGATATATAGCTCAGCCCTACACACACACACACACACACACACACACACACACACACACACACACACACACACACGTCGTCTCAGTGATTTGTCCGGGTGTGTAGAAATCCCTGGATTGATATGGAGATGTGAAGGTGCCCCGCTTTAACAGTTGGAATATTCAGTCGTACCCACGGGGGAGGGGGGGGTAATTCAATTACACCCCGAAGAGGAATATTCAGTTATGCCTGGGGGAAGGATTACTGGGAGTGTTGGGAGAAGTGCTAATGTCACCGTGGCTCAACAGACTTCTCTCTCTGTTTATTATAATTTTTTATATTTCCGTGCATGCGGAGCGCCATTCCTCCCCAGCCGGTCCACTCATCCCGTCATCAGTCCATCCCAGTCACCTCCTCTCCAAACCATCCCAGTCACTTCCTCTCCAGACCATCCCAGTCACCTCCTCTCCAAACCATCCCAGTCATCTCCTCTCCAGACCATCCCAGTCACCTCCTCTCCAAACCATCCCAGTCACCTCCTCCCCAGCCGGTCCACTCATCCCGTCATCAGTCCATCCCAGTCACCTCCTCTCCAAACCATCCCAGTCACCTCCTCTCCAGACCATCCCAGTCACCTCCTCTCCAAACCATCCCAGTCACCTCCTCTCCAGACCATCCCAGTCACCTCCTCTCCAAACCATCCCAAACCATCCCAGTCACCTCCTCTCCAGACCATCCCAGTCACCTCCCCTCCAAACCATCCCAGTCACCTCCTCTCCAGACCATCCCAGTCACCTCCTCTCCAGACCACCCAGTTTACCCAACTCTCCTCCACCTTAGGCTGTGTGTATACACCAGCGCCCTCCTTTTACCGCCACCCCCCCTCCCCGTTATTGTCGATGTAAAGAATGTGTTGTGGCATGTTCTCAGCAGTAGGTGGCAGGGGGGGAAGAATTTTGCAGAAATGCCCCAAACTGAATTTTCAGGTGGCCAATAGTAACGGCCGTAGCCACCACCCGCGCTTCTCCTATGCCTCTTTTAAGTGCTGGTAGAGTTAAAAAAAAACGGGAGGGGGGGGGGCGGTGTGCCTGCTGGCTAAAGGGCCTCATATCTGCCCGATCTCTCCCGCCCCTCCCTCACCCCCTCCGTCCCCTCCCTCCCCCGCGACATCGCTCCGTCCACCTCTCCCCTTTCATCGCCCTCTCTCATCTCTCTCTCTCTCTCTCTCCCAGTTCATTTCCTGTCCCCCCCCCCCCCCCCCGTGGTGTGATGGTGTTGTGTGCGTGTGTGAAGCCTCCAATCAATGCCGGCAGCAAGACCGGGCAGAACTGGTGTCACCTCCCCCCCCCCCCCCCAGCAAAGCCCCACCGCGAGTGTGTGAGATTGACAGGCTGTGTAGCTGGATGTGCTCCGCTCCACTGCACTGTGTGTGTGTGTGTGTGTGTGTGTGTGCCTGTGTGTGCCTGTGCGTGTGTGTGTGCGTGTGTGCATGAGACCCGAGTGGTTTTTGGAAGAGAAGGATAGCAGTAAGGGGAGACAAGGAGTGGAGGGGGGGGGGGGAGAACAGAGGACAGGGGAGCCAGCTCTGCTTTAGTCGAGTTTACATAATTAATGTTTTGTTTAACCCTACTGTGTATACACAATATTGGCTGTGATCGCGCACAAAACTCTCGTCAAGGGGATGAGTGTGGAGCTTCCTGCATCAGCCTGACGGGAGCCTCCGGTCCGGCTGGAGCCTCCGGTCAGGCTGACCCACCTGACGGGAGCCTCCGGTCCGGCTGGAGCCTCCGGTCAGGCTGACCCACCTGACGG